>NC_062530.1:28610056-28622556 GCF_022655615.1 Tachysurus fulvidraco
TGTTGAAGCACATCTGATCTCTTCTGGAAGCTGATCCCACCTCTAGGTGGCGTAATAACTAAATGCTGACGCACCTTGTTTTGAGTGAACCCTTGGTATCTCTAACTGACCTGATCCTAATGATCTGAGTCGTCTGCTTGGTTTATATTCAATTAGCATATCTGTCATGTATTTCGGTCCTAAGCCATGAAATGATTTATAAACCAGTAACAATACTTTAAAATCTATTCTAAATGTAACTGGAAGCCAGTGTAAGGACCTGAGGACTGGAGTGATGTGCTCAGATGTTTTGGTTCTGGTCAGAATTCTGGCAGCAGCGTTCTGTATGAGCTGCAGCTGTCTAATGGTCTTTTTGGGGATCCCAGTAAGGAGTCCATTGCAATAATCCACCCTGCTGGTGATGAAAGCATGAACAAGTTTCTTTAAGTCCTGTCTTGAGACAAAACATCTAATTCTGGCTATATTTCTGAGATGGTAGTGTCGGAAATTTTTGGAGAGCCACCCTCCAAGTGGACATATGCCAGGGGTGCATTACAGCCAAATTAATAGTCCATAATAGATAATAGTCAATAATAGTCTTTCACACTTAATACTAAAATAATTATACTTAACACTAATTTTATAATACTTAATTATTAATACTTAATACTTATTAATTTATTAATACTTAATACTAATTAATTAATCACACTTTAAACTTTATACTTAATACTATTTGAATTTGAATAATAAGAAAACTTTCCAGACCTGGATGAGAATGAGCAAAACTCTTTATTGGTGCTGATCAGCCACTGCTTCCATTGAGCTCAAGGAGGAAAAACTCGAAAAAAAAAAAAAGTCGAAAGTATCAAAGAAAAACCCAAACAGTGCATCCCCATGCCACCCAAAAAGTTCCCCCACAAAAACGCAAGCAAGCAGGAGCAAGAGCGCGCCCTCCAAAGGAATCTCCTCAATATATACCCTGGCACCTCTAGATGCGTCTATACCTTCTTACATCAATCCACCTGACCTGTCTGACTTTTCTCCTGACACTACAGAATTGACCATGGCCCCCCTGCCTCATTTCCCCGAAAAACAAGTCTGCCTTTTTACCGAAAATTAAGTCTGGCCTGTTGTTGTTGTTCCCGCCGACTTTCTGAACTTCTGCATTACTAAAAATATGCTGCGTTGACAAAACTATTGTCTAGGATGAGCCCCCAAGAACATCTTGTCCTATTCCCTGTCACGTATCACTCAGACGACACGCTCGTCTCGAGGACCAATCTCACCAGTCTCCCTTTATACAATTACAATGAGTGAGTTTTTATCTATCTTCTTCTATGTTTTGTATTTGATATGATATGATTTCTCCGGATTATACGCCTATATATATAAAAGATGATTACCTGTATTGTATACCTATACTACATGATTACCTGTATGATTACTATGATTACCTGTATTGTACGCCTATACTATGTATATGTTGTATATGATTACCATGACAATCACATATAAACCATTTGCCCTACACTAAATTAATCACGTCTCTACATATAACATAAAGATATAAAATGATCAGATCAGTGATGATACTCAATCCCTCAATCACCTACCATCACCTATGATATAGGAGTTCTGATTTAGGATGTGATTATGACATACGACGTTTTATGATCATATTTTAGGATATGATTTTCTTGATTACAGTAACATCAGGTTCCAAATCAACTGGATTATATATTAGCGGTATTCGACTTACAACTAGATTTTTTTATCTGGTTAGTATAAGTACTGCATTATTACTTAAGCTAAGTTTTTGCATTTTGTAATGTTGTTTTGCATATATTTGGAGATCTGTTTATGCTGACTCCTTAAATTTGCTAGACTTATGATCTCAGTCTGTCTTGTTTGTCCAGACTAGGCCTGCACATGCATAGTATTTTAAGCCTAAGTTCCTCTGTTCTCGCCTAAAGGACAGGTTCCTTTTTTTCTTGTTTTTCTCGAATTCTCAGAGTTCTGAGTACTGAGTTTTATAACTTCAATAAACCCAATAAACCACCTTATTTCTGTTAACACTTGTCTCAAGGCATCTAACAATATATATATATATATATATATATATATATATATATATATATATATATATATATATATATATATATATATATATACATATATTATATTGTAATCATATAACTCATATAGCTCAACACTATTACAACATCTGACCTACCCCCATATGTCCTACGACATCAATTGTAATAGTTCATATAATAAGAGCACATTTCAAGATTTTTCCCAACATTACTCCCTCCTGTGAGGCTGTAAAGCCTCATAAACAAAAACAGACAACATACAAAACAAAAACAGAAAACAAAAACCAAAAACACATATACATACTCCCTCCTCCTTCTTATAAAGGCTCATTCTCAAAAGGTGAACCAGGAGTGAGCAAAAAACCCTGAGTCCAATGTGAGGGAAAATTCTCACTCTGCCCGCATACTGCGCGACAGTGAAAACAGTGTCACCAGGGTCACTGTATCACACATAAAACCATACATCAAACACATAAGAAATAGAGTCCATGTATAACCAGAGTCCTAGGTTAGTTACGGCCACCACCAATAGTGGTTATGATGTCTTGAGTACATCCACCTCGGCAAGGGAGCCCTTATTTTTCTTTTGGTCTGCAACGCCCGCCAATCATTCGAGTACGTGTGGGCATAGGATGTCCCTGACAAGGCAAATACTGCGTCTGAATCATGGTTTCACGGGCGGTCGGTCAGCCGCCAGTCTGGAGGTGGGGACAAGTTCGCTAAGACCTTCCGTGATCCAACAGTAAATGATGTCCTCAGTGTATAGCCACAAAATAAAAGAGTACAGTATTGACGAATAGTCTTCTGCTGCACGTAGCAGGAAATGAGAAATGCATGTCTTGTTCTGTGGCGCAGCGTACTGGGTACGAGGTGCCCTCTTCCACGTACAATCTATACACCAGGCCCTCAGGGCTGCGATCAAGGCAGGCACATGTGCGGCGCCTTTGAGCCGATTGGAAGCGTTGGACAGGATAGGTCTCCATGGATCTGCACACAACACTTATACATACGAACGGGGGAGACATAGACAAACAGGGACAGTAGACACAGAACATATGACAATATTTTTTACAATTTACAATGTTATAGCCCCTTTATAGTCACTGGGTCGGAAACTGACTTTTGAAAAGTGCCTGTTTAATCGAACGAGTACCCAACAAAGTAATTTGTGTTGTTTTGGATTTTCTTTTGCATGCTAGCATGGGCAAGTAGACCTAGGGCGTACTTCATGTGTACTTCTATAGCTGGTTGGGCCGTTTAATTGGTACCTCCTGTTAATGTGGGAATTAATAATAATTAATAATCAAATCTTAATAGTCAATAGTGGTAGACTCTGTGCCTGTACTATGTTTTTTGCTAAGACCCACTTCTAACAGCATCAGAAGGCACCTGGGCATTAAAGGTATCATTGTCGAGAGATTGTGGAATAGCGGTATGGATCTCTAATGTAAGAAAGCCTATTGTGATTGCTGGGCTCAATATCAATACTACTACACATTATATAAAAGATCTGGGCAGTTAGTCTATCTGCCGCCTTTTGTGTTATCAGTTTTATTGGATTTATCTATCGGTTTATCTACTTTGCCCTTGTTACGGGGCAAGGCTACCTGCACCATGGCATACAGGTGCACTTTTACAGTATTAGTTTTAAAATAAGGCATTAAGTGACTCAAAGTCTTCTGGCGGGTGGATGTCGACAGCTCCTTGCTTTGTCTTTGACGTTGATAGCTCCTCCCCAGTGTTTGCTACTGCTGTCACACAACAACTGTGATTAAGGTGATACCAATATTCCTTACCTTCAACCTTGACTGCTATGGGAGTAGCTAACACCACTTTAAAAGGTCTTTTTCTCCTTGGTTCTCTCCAATGTTTTCTCTTGAATGTTCTGATGTACACGTAGTCTCCTATTATTACCTGGTTATGTGGCTCTCCTACTGCAGAAACACCTGTGGATATAAGAATCTGTGGACATGGGTTAAACGTTTTACATAACTTGACATTTCGCCTTCCACTTGTTCCAGCGACGGGGCCTTATAGGGTCTTCACGTAAATGCTACAGGCATTGGCCTGCCTGTCACCATCTCACGCGGTGTCAAGTGCGTTGTACGGTTTGTCTGTGAGCGCATGTTCATCAGTGCTAATGATAAAGCCTGTATCCAATTCAGGCTTGTGCTGGAACATATTTTTGCAATTTTTCTTTCAACAAACCTTTTGCTCTCTCTACTCTTCCTTGAGAACTTGGGTAATAAACACATCCCATTTTGTGTTTGATGCACAATGCTTGTGCAAGTGACTTGATTACTTTATTTACACAACAAGGTCCGTTGTCTGACCTCAACAGAGCTGGAATACCAGATCTAGGGATTACTTTTCTACACAAAAACTTAGCTACTGTCTTAGCATCATTTCTTGCCCATGATACTGCCTCAACTCATCCTCAACCTATACTGTACTTCACTATGGCTAGTTCTTAGGTAGTTGTATAGCTGCTAATAGTTCTGATATGGCTAGTCCATGTGTAATAGTTGAGCCATCTGCTCTCTGGAAACCTCGCTGTGCCCAAAATGACCATGATGCTATCCATTTGTAGATTTACTCAATCTCTGATTAGTACTTGGTTAAATATTGATGGGCTTCACAGTATCCTTGTTCTTGATATGCGAATGCAAACAAGTGCTGAGAGTCAGGGTGCACTGGAACACTAAAAACTGCAGAACACAGATTACAATTACTGTATACCATTTTGTCCCTTCTGGAATGTTTGATAATAAAGTGTGTGGATCTGGCACCACTGGGGTCTCTGCCACCACTATTTGATTGACTGGTCTTAAATCATGTACCAATCTCCATTTATCTGAATTTGGCTTTCAGATCGGAAAAATCAGAGTGTTGCACTGACTTTTTGTGGGGATTAGAATTCCTGCTTCCACTAGCCCTCCCTTTAATAGCTGGTCCTATCCCTTCCTTGTTTAGACAATGGATACTGTATCTGATAGGGTAATGGTGCATTGGGTCTAACCTGTATTTTCACTAATCTTGCTGACTTAAGTAGTCCTACCTCTTAGTACTTCTTCTACTTCTTTCTCTGTTAAGTTTTCTTCATCTGCAACCAGGGGCATCTGTACCTCTGCTTCTACTCTTACATGTATTCTTGTTTGCTGATTTACTAACATGGTTGCTGCTACTACTTGCTCTGTTCCTATATAAGCTATCTTTAAGACTTTCCTATCTTCTGACATATGTACTCTGGGATTTTTTATTTTTTTATATACTCCATTTCACTAACTTGTCTGCCTCGTTCATCATAGGCCCTAGATCTTTGGATTCAAAACCTTGCCCGATCATCAGGGAGATGTGGGAGACTGCATCGCCGACTTGATACCATCCTTGAATCTCTTCTGGGAGTATGGCATATGCAGCCACTCCTGGCCAATTATTATACTGTCCATGTTGATATCATATTGTTTTCCTTCTAGCCGTTCCACACATAGTAATGCATACTCTTCATCTTTTCCCCCTACATCATATTTCAGGGTACAAAGCCATGGTCCTCTAGCTTCATAGCAATCTGGCCTTAACCACGGTTTCCATTCAGAGTATTCTTGCCATATTTTTGATGTATCCTTGCCTTTGACCTCCATTTAAAACACTTTGTCCAGATCTATTATTTCTTCTTCTTGGCTTACTACTAAGTATTGTTGGGCTAACATCTCCAGGAGTGTTATCCATATTCCTGTTGGTTCACAATGTATTTTAGCTCCTAATTTGCAGAGCACATCTCTTCCGAGAAGATTGGCTGGTGTGTCGGGGGAAATATAATAAAGGTGCCTGCACTGTTATTCCATCTGCAGTAATCCATTGAGGCTTGGTAAATTATAGAGTCTGAGTTTTTCCTGGGAAACCCACTGTCTTTATTTGCTCTATGTGTGAGGGGAAGCTTTGAGCCTTCTTTGCCAATGCTTGTAAATGTGGCTCCCATGTCAATCAGGAATGGAGCCTGTACTTCATTTCCAATTCCCACCATAATTGTTGGTTCTTGTGCAGGATCCAATGGGGTGGTACACTGCACCAGCTCCCCCTCTGGCTTCTCTAGGCCTCTTCACATTCCCCCGGAGCTGGCCCCAGCCCATCCACTGGCCTGCTCAATTTCCAGCACCTTGTGTTATCATAGGCGCTTGCTGTATTCCTGGCTGCATTCCTTGTTGAAGCATTGGGGCTGGCATGGGTTGCATTCCTTGATTTCCTTGGTTATCCATGGCTCCGCCTGGCGTCCCATATGGCAAGTAGGGACAATCTTGTTTTAAGTGTTTTAAGTAATCGTTATTGCAATTCCAGCGCATCCCTCCACTCGGGGGCGGTGCCTGCCCTGCAGCTGGTGCAACCATAACTGCTGCTTGTTTTGTGGTGTTTCCTTTTTGTCTACTTTTCCCTTCTTCTCTTGTCTCTCTTATTTATTTCTCACCAGCTCCCCCAGCTGGGTTTTATGTAGTTGCACTGGCAGATCTTCTGCATTTTTCTTTGCTTCCCGTTTCCTTTTCCTGTGTAGCTCTGTGTGATGTATTCTGTTGGCTTTGACCGTGGCCCATGGCATAGTGTTCAGGCCCACTACTGTTTCCAGCTGATCCTGAACTTCCACTGGGAGTGCCTGTTTTAACATGAGTTTGAACAGTGTCATGCTTGCCGGTGTCTCATCCCAGGGTGCTCCCAATTCTTCTCTCCAGGAGTCCTGAAGTTTCAATATGAATTGAGCAATTCCTTCCTAGTTTTATCTTCTCCACCTTTCCTGGGTCGGCTTTAGATGAATACATGTTCCTTAACACATTCCATAGGATATTCCTGTATGGACCGAAAGCTATTCCGTCTCCCCTTGGATCGTCTGCCATTCTCTTCAAGGGCATTATTTAGTATTTCTATCATTTTAGCTTTTCCTATGGTCTGGCATAAGATGGCCTTCAGATCGAGTATGGCCAAGTGTTGTCCGGTTGTTTGTTCTTCAAATCTGGTAATCCACCTTTGTGCCCCCTCACACACATTTGGCAACCTTTGTATTAGTCCAGTTATGTCCAGGAATGTCCAAGGCACGTAGTGTGCCTGCTTCCCTTTGACTTGCTATTGTGGTCATCTGGGAGAGGGGAGCCGGGCTCCTCGTGTCTTTTCTTCATGTCTTTTTTCTCCTGTTGATACCTGTCGTATTAACCCTTTGTCTTGCTCGCTTGTGATCTCCAGTTCTACTTCATGTGCTTTGCTTCCTTCTCCCAACTGTATTGATGGATCCCGTTGTACTTGGATAGGGGTTGGGCTGCTCCTCACATTCACCTGATGGTGGGGCTGTAGCCTTCTCTTACTCCTGTTCTTTACTCTGTTCTCCCCATAACCCCATTTAACCCTGTAAAGCCCACTGTTGCAGAATTACAACATCACCTTTAAAAAGCCTGTGAATGTTTTTTTTTTTCTTTTTTTTCTTTTCACAAGACCACATTTACATAATTTACATAGTTAATGGGTTCTATTGTTTGTCCTCATACTGCTATTGGATAAGCGAAGTGTTTATTTGTGTGCTCACCTGGCCATGAACTCACCTAAACTCTGCATAACTGGATTTGTCAAGATTCAAACAAATACAATTCCTCAATTTTTTTTTTTTTTTTTTTTGTGTTTATCACAATGTCTAGAACACATACATATTTAGTTATTTTGGAAACCTGGAGCTTATGTCCATGCTGTAATTCTACAACTTTGGGCCAGAGTGGTAATCAAAATAGCCTGTGCATCTTACACCTTACATAAGGACACTGCACTTTTTACATCATCACAAATCGAAATTTAAACTGTTAGATGATTCATTGTAATTCATTTCTAAATGTGCTTTTCTGTTAAATTTGTACTTATATTAAACTTGTACTTACAATTAGACCGTAATTACACACAAGAATAAATTTTGTGTGGTATTTCAGTCTCCATCATGTAGAGCAGTATCTGAAGCTCCCTGTATCTTTGTAGTTTTTTGTTTGTTATTTAACTAAACGATCCTGAGATTCCTTATGACTGTTGCACAAGTAGCAGATACAAATGAATGTTTGGGGCGATGCCTGTTGCATTGTTCAGGGACAGATGTGAATGGATATGCTGGATAATACGTAGATCTCTCTTTCACTTAGTCTATTCTTCCAGTGTACTGAAATTATGGATACACAAACTGTAGCAAGGGCAATGTTCGCCTGTGCTTCTCAGTAGAAAAGAACTGCCTTAGGGCCTATCACTGCAACCAACCACAGACTTCTAACTACACCGAAAGTGACAGAAACAAAAGCTCTTCTAAATTTTTCCCTCTCAATACCCATATCAATAAATGCCCCTTCATACATCATATGATTATGCATAGTACGCAATCAATCCTGCAAATGAATGCCTACATGCTCTGTATATCTGATCAGACAAAGACAGAAGTTCTGCTCCTAGCAGAGCCCAACATTTCAATATTACAACATTTCCCTACAAACTTACTAAAATGTGAAAAATTAAAAAAATCCCCTGCTTTCTCTTTTTACTTCATCTTCCTACATTTTGCCTCATCAAATGTCCCTCCTTCAGGCCACTGCAACTCTCCTTTTGCCCGTTCTTGCCATTTTCCATTTACTTTATGTTCCTTTTCAGCATCTTTGTGCTATTTTATTACAATTGCAACTGATGTGATTAGACATTTACCCTTCTCCATCATGCACCCTTGTCTCGCTCCTGTGGCACTATCTCTTTAATAAATAAAGTTTTAGTAACTTCAATTGAACATTTATTTATTTATTTGTTTATTGTTATTTTTGTTAAACGTGGTTGTACAGGATTCTTCCTAGTATGGCTCTCAAGAAGATTTAATCTGTTCAATAAGGCAGATATTGCAAAATCAAATTAACATTAAATTAAAATTAAAATTAAATTGAAAAGTTAAAATGTTGCAGTTGCTCAGCAAATAATTCTACCACCAGTTCCTCATCTTCATTAAATGGGTCTTTAAATTAAATTTCACGCCTATTGATAAGCCCGTTGACCACCAGGGGTTTCTACTAGGACTCTTAATACTGGGCTCAGCAGTCAGGCCAACAGAGTGCTTCTGCCCTCATACCACTCATCACATGGAAAGAAGCTTTTTTACTGCCTATCTTTAATCAAAGCCTATCTTTCTACACCACTTCTATCCTTATGCACTTTGTCAACAAAATGTGTTCTTACTCCCTTGGCTTCAATCTCCAAATCTGTCTCTTCTTCATTATCTGAACTCAATTATTCATCACCCTTAAGTCTATATCATCTATTCACTATGTAATATGTTGTGTTATAACTTAAAATGACCTGACCAGTAGAGGTCAATGGTGTTATGTATGTGTTGTGATGCACTGATGACAAGTTGTATATTGGAGACAGCCCGAAGCTGTGCGTGTCTGTGACGTTGTTAATACGAGGAATTAAAGCTTAAAAGCGGTATGACGTTTCTGTTCTTGTATATAACATACAACACATTAATTCTTTCTCATTGTGCTCTCTCCATACAACCCGTTGTGTGTACTATATTGTAATGTTCTAAATGTGTCGTGCAGTGTTGTAAGGTAATGGAGTACAATTACGAAATACGAAAACTTCTGTACTTCAGTAGGAATTTCACGTATATTATATTTCCATAAGCATCTTCGTTGCTCATTACTAAAAACTAAAATCACTGCTCCTAGACTAGACTGAATTACGCAAGTCCGCACGCACTTCGGAGAAACACAGGCGCACGCAGCGTGCACGCGCTTTCAAAGCTGGAAAGAGTGCAGACAACCCAAACGCAGTGAAATGTCACTAATCTTGTTACCAGAATTGTAGCACTAACAAAATATAAATGCAAACCATCCATGCAATATTACATAAAACTAATATTTATTTATTTGGTCTTTGTCGTCTGATATTTCATGTTTTTATGTATGATGTGGGAGGAATCGGGAAGTGCAAACACTTGCAGGGGGGACCTGTGGACGTAATAAAGACTGCCCCAAACTGTGTGCATGTGTAGGGTGGGCGTGTGTGTGCAGGGTGGGCATGAGTGTACAGGGTGTGTGTGAGTCACAAATTATCAACCAAGATTAAAGCATAAACATGAGAAGATAAGGTACGGCCCGTTTTCTTTTCCTATTTTCAAGTATTCTACGTGGCCATGTAACAGCATACAAAGGCATACATATACAACACATGTGCACACCACAACACCTTCTGCCACAACACTTACACTTAGTTGCAACTTGCACGATATATTACTCTATTACTCTACGTTGTTTTGTTCACTATATAATTTACACAAACAAACATACAAGTTTTTCCTCCACTACTATGTCAAATTTAACCAACAGGAAGCTTTAAACCGTTTACCCTGCTCCTAGACTAAAACACACTATCCCTGTTTCCCCGCTTTGAGGAAGTGAAATGCGTCGGCGCGCAACAGAGCAAACTCTCAGACCACAGACCACATTCACCGCTCACCGCGCACTCACATTCATACTCATACACATTCAACTTAACAAATCAATCACTCTGTCACAACCACACGATTACATCCACACTATTTTGTTCCTGTATTCATTCAGTATACATACAACATGCAATTTACAGTATACTATACAATATACTACAATATATAAACTGAAATGCTACGAAATCTTTTCACTCTACACGTTATCTCTACTCCCAGCTGTTTCCCTATTATATAATATAAAAAGCCTACTTACCTTTTCTTTCTCTTCCTTCTGAGACTTTTTATTTCATTAAGTCCACGAATATTTACACTTGCCAACTCCTAACTCACCGTAATCACTACTACCACTCCATACATCCACACATTCCTATTACCATCATTACAATACAACCAATTTCCTCTTCCCACTCTAATTGTTTCTAATTATTGCCCTAACACTGTGAGGGGAACAGTACAGTCGCCTGTATTCATCAAATGTCCGTCCTCCTGAATCGTCATTCAGTTCGACACATAAATACAAACACTGATACACATGTTTATCTCAAATACCATGCACATCAACAAATACATATAGATACACATGTATATCTCAAATACACATGCACATCGACAAACGTGACAAAACAAGGGGCCCCCCCGCCCTACCAAGCAGAGCTGCCTCGCCGGACAGCGGTATCTAGGGCAAGGCGTTTCCTTTTCCTTTACCTGCCCGTTCGGCCCCGGAGATGGATTAATATAGCACCCACCCCGGCGGTACGCAGCGATAAAAATGTAAAAACATATAAAATGACACACAAACACACACCGGTAGTGGCCATCTACCAAACCATGAACCCCATGAACCTTTAAATCTTTAAATCTTCCCCAAAACCTCGAACCCTTTAAATCTACCCAAAAACCCAAAACCGTTAATTTTCCCACAAACCCCAAAAACCAAAACCGAAACCAACTTAGTTGCTATTTGCTATTTCTCATCCAGCTCTTATTAATTATTATATTTTCATAAAAGTTCACTATATTTTTTATTCCTATTTTCTTTTTCTTTTGTGAAAGTTCTTGACTTCGAGGGCAGTTGTCCTCGAAGTCAAGAACTTCAAGGTCAGAGGTCAAGGTCAAGGTCAGAAATGAAGGTCAGACTCTAAAATTACACCAAGATTTCTGACTTTATTTTGTGTCTTTAGACACCTAGAGTCAAGGTGTGTGTTAACCTCGAGAGTTTAACCGAGAGTTTAGCCGCCACCGCTGGTGGGCGGAGGCGGCTATACAATTAAATTAAAATTAATAATTTTTATTTATTGTATTTAAACATGCCTTTTTAACTCATTACAATGCTAATGTAATGCTTATGTCCAGTTTATTCCGTTGTTTTGTTTTGGTTTCCGTCACTGCAGAAATCCCCGCTTCACACAGATAGCATGTCGGAAATGGCGATAGGGATGTAAGTGCTGTGGTGACAATCTCAGGGTATTCCGCCATGACTTTAATCCAGAACACCGGCAGAGTCTCTAACTTTCTAACGACGTCTGTTTCCTACTCAATTTGTGGGTTAAATTTGAGCAAACACAACGTACACCAAGCACTGTTACACATGAGAAAGTACCGGTGAACAGAGAGAAGAGCGATACACACCTTCTCTCCACCAAAGGTACAAAGCCACTGCCGCTCGCAGCCGCTCAGCTCCTGACGTCACCTAAACCCGGCCCGATATCATGATATTTTGCGCATGCGTGGTATCGGTGCTGCTTTAGGTGACGTCTCTCAGCTCCCGGTTAACCTCTCATCCATGGAAAGTCGCACAAACCCGAGAGAAATACACCAAAGTAAATAAAAGGGAAATAATTTAATGTTCCTTGGGCGGCGCGGTACCATTTGGTTCACGGACCGGTACCGGTCCACGGCCCGGGGGTTGGGGACCACTGCTT
>NC_062530.1:28632556-28635056 GCF_022655615.1 Tachysurus fulvidraco
AGCAGCGTTCTGTATGAGCTGCAGTTGTCTAATGGTCTTTTTGGGATCCCAGTAAGGAGTCCATTGCAATAATCCACCCTGCTGGTGACGAAAGCATGAACAAGTTTCTCTAAGTCCTGTCTTGAGACAAAACATCTAATTCTGGCTATATCTCTGAGATGGTAATAAGCTGATTTGCTTATCGCTTTCACATGACTACTGAAATTAAGGTCAGACTCTAAAATTACACCAAGATTTCTGACTTTATTTTGTGTCTTTAGACCCCTAGAGTCAAGGTGTGTGTTAACCTCGAGAGTTTCATCTTTATTTCCGAATACAATGACTTCGTTTTTGTCTTTGTTTAACTGGAGGAAGTTTTTACGCATCCAACTGTTAATTTAATCAATGCACTTACATAGAGAGTCAATGGGGCTGTAGTCATTAGGGGACAGGGCTAAGTATATCTGGGTGTCATCTGCATAGCTGTGGTAAGCAATTTGGTTCTTATTCATTATTTGACCAATTGGGAGCATATACAACTTAAAGAGAAGCGATGCGAGAATTGAGCCCTGTGGGACTCCACATGTCATGGTTGTCCACTCAGATTTATGGTTACCTATGTTCACATAGTAACCTCTCCTTTTTAGATATGATTTAAACCAGTGGTCCCCAACCTTTTTTTCGCCGCGGACCAGTCAATGTTTAATAATTTTACCGTGGCCCGCTGGGGGTGGGGGGGTGGGGTTTGGCGGCTATACAATTAAATTAAAATTAATAATTTTAATGTAATTGTATTTAAACATGCCTTTTTAACTCACTACAACACTAAATCAATGAGAACCCTGAGCTTGTTTCTTTACAACGAGACGGTTCCATCTGGGGTAACAGGAGACAATGACACCCGAAGTGTGTCGTTTATGTCCAGTTTATTCCGTTGTTTTGTTTTGGTTGCCATCACTGCAGAAATCCCTGCTTCACACAGATAGCATGTCGGAAATGGCGATAGGGATGTAAGTGCTGCGGTGACAATCTCAGGGTATTCCGCCATGACTTTAATCCAGAACACCGGCAGAGTTTCTAACTTTCTAACGACATCTGTTTCCTACTCAATTTGTGGGTTAAATTTGAGCAAACACAATATACACGTACACCAAGCACTGTTAAACATGACAAAGTACCGGTGAACAGAGAGAAGAGCGATACACACCTTCTCTCCACCAAAGCTACAACACCACTGCCGCTCGCAGCCGCTCAGCTCCTGACGTCACCTAAACCCGGCCCGATATCATGATATTTTGCGCATGCGCGGTATCGGTGCGGCTTTAGGTGACGTCTCTCAGCTCCCGGTTAACCTTTCGTCCATGGAAAGTCGCACAAACCCAAGAGAAATACACCACAGTAAATAAAAGGGAAATAATTTAATGTTCCTTGGGCGGCCCGGTAACATTTGGTCCACGGCCCGGGGGTTGGGGACCACTGCTGTAAAGATGTTATTGATGGTATAGCTCCAGTAAAGGTCAGGATGATCACTGGAAGACATAAAGCACCTTGGAGAAACACAACAGCGGTACAGAGCATGAAAAGAACATGCAGAAAAGCTGAAGGTATGTGGCAGAAAACAAAACTTGAAGTACATTATAGCATCTATAAGGACAGTCTTTGTGCTTTCAATGTAGAACTAGGCACAGCTAGACAGATCTTCTTCTCAAACATTATAAACAACAACATAAACAACACTCGCACTCTTTTTGCTACTGTAGAGACACTTACAAACCCCCCAAATCAAGTTCCTAGTGAAATGCTCTCTGACAACAAATGCAATGAGTTTGCAACCTTTTTCTCTGAGAAAATCAGTAATATCAGAATGGCAATCAATACGGCCTCATGTTGTAATGTGGTCAGTCAGACCTAACTACAACAACCTCAAAGATTTGTCATTTTCTCAGAATTTGACATAATCGATATAAAAACCCTGGAAGAAACAGTACAACATCTTAAAGCATCAACTTGCAGCCTTGACACCCCCCCCCCCCACATCCTTTCTCAAAAAGGTACTTAACTGCTTAAAACTGACCTCTTAAAAATAGTAAATACGTCTCTGCTCATAGGGTCTAGAGTCCCTAAAAACGTCAGTTGTTAATTCTCTCCTAAAAAACAGTAACCTAGACAAAACCACACTTAGCTACAGACCAATCTCTAATCTTCCTTTTATAGGCAAGATCATTGAAAAGGTTGTTTTCAATCAGCTGAACAAATTCTTAAACTCAAATGGCTATCTGGACAATTTTCAATCTGGTTTCCGCCAGCATCACAGCACAGAGACAGTGCTCATAATGATAATAAATGATATTCGCTTAAACTCTGATTCAGGTAAAATATCAGTGCTGGTGCTACTAGACCTTAGTGCTGCCTTTGACACGGTAGATCACACCATACTCTTACGTAGACTGGAAAACTGGGTAGGGCTTTCTGGGATGGTCCTCAAATGGGTTAACTTTTAAGTTTAAATTTTCAAGGAGAA
>NC_062530.1:28642556-28705056 GCF_022655615.1 Tachysurus fulvidraco
CCATAGACACTACTGACAGACACCAAGCTGATGGAAAGGAGCAAACTGGTTCCAATAGAAAGTGAACACAAAAAGAGCAGTGATTTCTGGACCAGAATTTCTTTCTTAAAATGTCTTTGTGCTGTAAAATGTTTTGACCTACTGTGCTGCAGTCTGAATGATGAGAGTGTTAAAACATTAAGTTTTTAAATCTACTGTTTAAAATATCAAGAACAATCCTACAAAACATTTTAAAGATCATGAAAAACAAATAAAAACGTACATTATCAAAATGGAGGTTTTTAGACCTTATTATAAATTTACTGAGAAATGTTTTTAAAAACAAAACAAAAACTTCACCTTAAATGACTTCAGTTTTAGTTAATAAAGTAACTCTGGTAATATTTGCTTAATAAATGAAAACTTAACTAAAGTGCAGTTTATGTATCATGTAAGTTTTCTTGACCTCTGTCCTGTCCTATTTATTAGTATTACAGGTGATAAGTTACTGTTCCATGAGGGAATAAGGTTTAGTCTCACACTTACAGTCTCACTCGTACTCCAACATGCTTCACCAACATGCTGCCTGCCTTCTCTACAAGTGTCTGATAACATCTAATGCAGTTTGTTTATTTTGAACAGATGTACAACTGGATTAGACTTTTTTACTGCCTGAAGTTAAATATTCTAGTGACTCAAATCAGCACCAATTATATTGTTATTTTATATATTTGCTCCAAACCAAATGATATATTTTTTCCAATTGTGTGAGAGATATTTCAGCTGTACAGGAAGTCCTCCAGAGAATTCAGGATTCAACTTCCTGTACTTCCTGTGAGTATGTACTGCTGGACCAAGAGCTTCAATACCACACATTATGTATCCTATTGAGAGCTCTGAGTTTGTGTACATGTGTATGAAAAGATTTAAATGTGTTCAGTGTGTAGATCCATTTTTGTAAGCAGATGAAGGTCCAAACTGAACTGATGTGGTTTTGAATTGAACTGAATTTGATGAATGAGAAGTGTAATATACCTGAATAAAGTAGTAAACATTCAGTCTCTCATTTCACTGTATTATTAAAGGTGAAATATATTAACACAATTTTAACAGTTATTTTGTTGTTGTCCTTCTGCTGCTCTGTTCAGGTCTCCGGTTTGTAACCCTTATTACAGCGTAGTAGTAATAATGTACATTCATTTAGTAGTCTAACATAGTCTTAGAATTTGGACCAGATTGTTAAATTGTTAAGAGCCTGAGAATTGAATGCCAATAAAAGGAATACCACACCAGAATGACAGTTTGCATAACCTGTATTAAATTCACAGGGATGTACATACATATAAAAGGAACACATTTATGAAAAATAACAAACTAAAATAAAGTGCGCACGTAAACAAAACCCGTTTTTTCCGTTTCTTTGAGCTCAGTTCTTTCTTGGTTCCACTTTCTTGCTCTTGTTGACAAGAGTTCAGTTTCTATCGTTGGGGCCCTTTTTTGTAGTTTGTGTTAGGGTTCGTCCTACCAACAAGGAGATGAAGAAGATGATCCTAGAGACCAGTATTAAGTCAGAATCACAAACACGGTTGGCTCGCCACCCAGACACCTGGACTGGGAATCTATGAATCTCTGGCAAATGTCTGGAACATGTTGATCTGTACCATTCCGTGGAAAGGATCTCTGCACTATGTTTCCAACTCTCTACAAAAACCTAAAAATAAGGCCAAATCATTTCTCTCAATTACCATTAGGTGAATAAATGGACTGCTACAAAATACAATGAAGTCATATTTCAGCATACCTACAGTATAATGCAATATAAAAATTGTGTTTTTACACAATTATGTGTTGTGTACTTGTGTTGTACAACAGCTCTTATGTTTCTTCTCAGGCATCAAATCTATATGAATTTCCCTCTAGTGTCAAAAGTACATTTACATCAAAAATTGCATCATTCATATAAGACACACATTTCAAATTCAAGTTTTATGAAACCTTAGTAACATCAACAGTATGAAGACTAAACTGCATGAACAGGGTTCCCACTCTTTTTCAGAGATCATTTTCCAGGACTTTTCCAGGACATTTCAAATTTAGGAAAAAAAAGACAAGGATCACAGATTCACAGCCTGAAGTACTGTATATCATATTACTAGAAAATACATTTATTATTGTTTTCGTAGTTAATAAATCCATTTTAAATCTATTCTATATAAATCTATTTTAGCCTACACTGGTAAAAATGATGTGTTGGATATACTTAAAATATGTATGCACCATTTTTGCATCACACTTTCCCTCTCATCACTCACTCATTTCCTACCGCTTATCCGAACTTCTCGGGTCACGGGGAGCCTGTGCCTATCTCAGGCATCATCGGGCATCAAGGCAGGATACACCCTGGACGGAGTGCCAACCCATCGAAGGGCACACACACACACTCTCTCATTCACTCACACACTCACACACTATGGACAATTTTCCAGAGATGCCAATCAACCTACCATGCATGTCTTTGGACCGGGGGAGGAAACCGGAGTACCCGGAGGTAACCCCCGAGGCACGGGGAGAACATGCAAACTCCACACACAAGGCGGAGGCGGGAATCGAACCCACAACCCTGGAGGTGTGAGGCGAACGTGCTAACCACTAAGCCACCGTGCCCCCTAAGTAAGTTAAGTAAACCCAATTTGGAAAAAAATTACTTAAAATTAACAAGAAAACCGTTTTTATATGTACTTAAATTTTTGGGTACACACAACATTATTTAAAAATATATGTAACATGATAGAATCTACTAAGTAATTGCAAGTTAAGTTAACTTAAAATTTGAGCTCATTTATGTTAAAAAAAAAAAGACAATTAATTGAGTTGAACTAATGTAAAATTTTAACTTATTGTAGATTATCAGCTATTGGTCTGCATACTGCACTGCTGCTTGGATGGGTTAAACACAGAGCACAAATTCCTAGTATGGGTCACCATATGTCACTTCACTAAAATAAATTACACATGCAAATCACACAAAATAAAGCATTTCACTTTTTTTTTTGAAACAGGCTGCAATACTATGGTGAAGCCTAAAACCACACATCATGAATGTACAACAAATGTGTCACATTGACAAATGAAAGTTCACTTCCAACAGGACACTTCCTTCATGCTGCCCCCTTTGCAACACTTTCTTGCTCTGAACTAGAAGGAGAAAAAAACAGTTTTATATTTAGTATGAAAAGGCAAGACATTGCAGTGTCTTAGTAATATAGACCTTTTCAGTAAAAGATTGTGTATATGCTAAAAAGACCTAATATTACATGGACCAGGGTGGGAACAGCTTCGTCCGAATTATCTTAATGCAAACGTGCCAACACGATGCATGGTCATATTCCTCTGAAATAAACAAATTAACCACTAGAACATTCATTCGATGCTTTTAGCAGTCACACAGTCGCGTGCACACTCGTTCCTCCTTTCATACAATAACTTACTTGTACAAACTATACTTTCATAAGTATTTAAGTATTTAATGTCAAAAACTCAAAATCAGATATTTTGCTTAGTTTATAGAAAGTTAAGCTTACCCCTTTCCACTGTCTTCACATGTGCATCACCAGATGGATCCAGTTTTTTCCAGATTTGCATATCACGTGGCTCAGTCATATACTTAAAATATTATGTTATTACTTAATTTTGATGCAATTTTAATACTAGTTGACGTGACATGTTTTTTTTCATTATATTTAGGCATACACTTAGGTTCACCTTGTAACTTATATATTTATGTTACAGACACTATATATGCTAAGTAGAGGTTGGAAAGTTAAAATTTGTTATTTGTGTTTAGTTTATTTATTTTAATATATATACATAAGTAATGGTTATTCAGCCAACGAATCGTTTTTTTACAGTGTACTCTCTTCACATGTCTTGTAGGCCTCACTCACTCACTCATTTCCTACCGCTTTTATCCGAACTTCTCGGGTCACGGGGAGCCTGTGCCTATCTCAGGCGTCATCGGGCATCAAGGCAGGATACACCCTGGACGGAGTGCACGCCTTCTATATATATATTTTTTAAAGGCGCATTTCGACAGGAAGTGCTTTTCAATTAATATTTTCCCGATTACATTAATTTGAATTCACTGAATATTCTCTCCATTTCGGATTAGATAAATATAATGCTTAAGATTTATTTAAGTGCAATGGGTAGATTTTATTCCAAACATTTTTTTTAAATTTAATTAAATATTTGCCTCAAAATCAAAAACACAATTATATTGAATACATTTTAACGAAAAACATTAATTCAAATCTTCAGTCTTTATTTTAGCTGCTTCAGAACATTTAGCCTTGATAGACAGAACACCCAATATTGTTTTTTCACAGGTGCATGGAATAAGTGAGAATGGACAAATTCGTTTGATGGCCCATTAACAACTCATCAAGTTAGTAGTATAATATAATATTCAGGTCATAACCAAGTTATGGTCTCTTTAATGTTATGTTTTCTAAATGAAGTACATTCACACTATTTTGTTGGAGGAGTGGTCCTAAACTATAAAATAAGAGAAACCGCTCACTGTAGTTATTCACTCACTGTAGTTATTCGCCATTGTTTCAACAAACATGGAGGCGAAGATATTTTACCCCAAGGCTGCTGCAATGAAAGCTACCAATAAACGAAAGGTAAGAAGTTTTTGTATTTGTGCGTCCTAATATTAACCAATTTAGACTTGCTGTATTGTACTTTCGGTTTGTGTTGTACTGTACTTGTGTCTTAACCATACCGTACATTTCTCCACAGAAGTCTGAAAAGGAGAATGAACCTTGCCAATCTTCATTAAAAAAAAAACCCAACTTGTAAATGTAGCCTGCTTGGATATTATGTTTTATAACAACATTGTTTGTAGGTGATATAT
The DNA here is from genome assembly GCF_022655615.1 of Tachysurus fulvidraco. Lineage (NCBI taxonomy): Eukaryota > Metazoa > Chordata > Actinopteri > Siluriformes > Bagridae > Tachysurus > Tachysurus fulvidraco. The sequence goes on from NC_062530.1 coordinate 28,647,454, forward strand.
ATAATATATATATTTTTGATGGATGAATGTATTGTTATGGCCCTTTAAGTTGCACCCTTTGCTCAAGCATATTTAATTGATGTCTTAAGCCCATTGGTTTAGGGCCGGGTCTGTTAATTTTGATACATGTGATTGGAGGGGGCGGGTCTTTGTCGTGAGGGGATTGACGACGAAAGAGCGAGTCGGACATGTTGTTTTTTTGTATTGTAGAGACACGCGGTGGTGTCGCTCGTTAAAAGTATCTTCCGAGGTTTTTTTTGTTTGTTTGTTTCTTTACACCATTTAATACTGTCAGTGTGGCAGGATACAGTGTTTCATAGACACTTTAAAATAAATAGTGACTTTCGTGGAGCTATTTTTTCTGTTTTTTGTCTGGAGCATATTGCCAAAGTTTGCCGCGGATTATAGGTGTTGTTCCCGAACTTTCTTTTGCCACTGAGGGAAAATACGTTCGTTCGTGGATCACAAAGGCTATTTCCGTGCAACCTAAGTGCATTATAATTTTATTCTTTTTTTTTACCCTGTATTCGAGACTGCAAAGTGACTAAGTTTTTTTCCCGTTCTATTGATTGAAAGAAGGGGCGAGGTAGTCTATCGTCTGCCACGTTTTTTTCTTTTCTCTATGTTTTACTAAGTTGGTCATGACCATAACCTGTTTGAGTGAGAGGTATTAGTAAAGTTCAAGTTAGTAGACCCATTACTGATTCTAATTAGTTTGTTAAAGAATAAAGTGATAATTATTGCTTTATTCATTTTTTTGTCATGTGCTTTATTCACAAATGACTAAGTATGGTCATGTTGCATTGCTAATTTTCTGTTTAAATCCCTAAATATATACTGTGATTTGTGACTTGCCTGAGTTGTTTTTGAATCTAGTTCACGAACCCAGAGTGCTCTTATCATAAAGGGTGGGATAGGAGTGCTACATAAAGAAATCGGTATGCATTTTTTTTATTGTTACTGTAACGAGTAATGGTACTGTATAGCCCACATCTGCATTTGATTAAGCTATTGATTTTTGCTGGTTTACAGGCTGCACTGATCCAACGCGGAAGCCCTGCTGTCAACATCTCTGAACAACAGCTTTCAGCCTTGACATGAAGGGTTGTGGATTTGGAGGCAAAAGTTGGTTTGTTGGAGGCAGGTTCGAATGAGAGGTCTCATCCGCCGACCACAGATAAATCTACGGCTACAGACAGTCCAACCGCTGATAAATCTATGGATACAGACAGTCCAGTTGATCTTCCAACTACGGAGGTACCTCGGACCGAATGTCAACAGGCGACCCAAATCTATCAGTCTGGTCATGGGGAATTTAGTTTCACCAATGGACATTTGGATATTGACAGTTTCGGTTTCCCATCGACCGTTTCCACACCGTGTATTGACCGCACTCGTCCAGCAGACATAACGGAGGACTCCGCTTACGTATACCACCAACTGCCGATGCTCTATTCACCTGTTCAAGAATCGTCCAACACATCACAGCAATGTCCCTCAATGTCATCATTTTGTTTGAGGCTGCCTGAAACACCGATTCAAACAAACGATTAAAATTTTCACTCGCATAATTCTGTTCAAAGGTCTCTCACGGGTGTAGTTCTTCAAGATGTGCCTTTAAATCACGTGTCCCTGGAGGTCGGGGAAAAAACTTTGTGGATTCAGCAGGATCAGACGGTACACCCAGAGCAGATCGTTTTGCTGCTGGTTTATTTAAAAGGTTAATTTCCCTTAACATTTCTCATGACTGGGTCGGTTCTGTGAACTATGATGGTTCAAAGGGAAAAAACACTCTGCCCTTGAATGTACGTCAAGCCATTTCCGATGCTGTTGCTAGGAAATTCCACACCTCCTTGTGTGACTGGAAGCTTGTAAGAGACAGGATTAACGAGCCTCTCAAAAAGAAGCAATTAAGTTTTCTACTTGTTTAAAATGCTGTGAATATTTTTTTGAATAGTAAACGGTTGGGTCAATAAAAATGTTTTATAACATTGTAGTTTGTGAATCATTCAGAAAAAAATGTTAAAGCTAATTTTATGAAAATACTTGTATTTAAAAATGTAATTGATCGAGTTAAATAGACACATGCAAAGAAATCATCTTTGCACCAATAAATCATTCAATAACAAATTGAATAACATGGTTTAGGCTTGTTAAGTACAAATTTACAGAACATCGATCAATACAGAACACATCATTGTCTTGACACTAGATTTATTTTCTTGTGCGTGTCCCGAGGTGTGATTCCCCCTGTTGAGATTTTCACAGTTCTTCAGCCCTGCTTTTGTTATGCAAACACCCCAATCACCTGTGAGACCTGTAAATCTAGTGTTAAAAAAAAGGAAGGTGTCATAACTTGGGTTTCCTTCCACATATTTAATTTGCCTGAAATTTACCAGAATTGTTCCAAATTATGAACTTTGCAAATTCATTTAGTCTATTTTCATTGAACTATGTGTTCATAAAATAAATACTTTCCTCCTCAAGTCCTCCCGAGTAAATTTGACTTGGCCACATTTCGTGCGGCATAAATGCACACGCATACAATTTTGTAATATTTGGTATAATAAACCTCATTAATATGCAAAATGCCTCATTTTCTAGTAAAAAATAAAGAAATTTTGAATTATTTTCACTCTAGAGGCACAAAAGTTAATGCACAATTACAGGCTGGTATATTTCAAAGCCAGGAGATTGTTTTGAAACCATTTTGACCATTTTTAATGTATTATACATTATAATAAATTATTAGAAATAATAAATATAATAACTTTCCCGCTTTTAACACAGCAGTGTGTTAATGAAATTAAAATTAGCCAGTATTTGTGCATCTGTAAATGTACAAAACGAATGCAATACAGAACGCAATGCAAATAAATGATTTTAGAGATATTTCAATAAAAAATCTCTAAATTGATTAACTTAATAAAATCTCTTAATGTCAATTATGTTATGCCTAACTTGAACTGTGATTTCCTTTATATTTTATATTGCTATTATTTGAGTAAAATTTTTAAATATAAATTAATAATATAAACATATTATACAATCTTAAAAATCCTTTGAGTGTTTAACCCGCTGGAGTCTGATTTGCCACCGGCGCCCAAACGTGCTTTTTTTTCAGATGCCAGCAAAAAGAGCTTAACTGCTCTGTCATATTTGGTCAAACATGTCAACGTAATACATCATTTAAATCTGTAAAGGGCCTACTTTCATCTGTGTATGCTCACTATATAAACTATGTAGGTTTTATTGTTTTTGTTGCACTCCTTTTTTTTATACTGTACATACTGTAATGTATTGTTTTATTGTTACACAATTCCCTTTTAACGCTGTCCTTGCTAATGTGTGTTTTAAATAATCCACAAAGGAAACACATTCTTTCTTGTAGTACTGTACGGTCTTCTCACTCAGATCCTGGCTCAGTGATCCACAGCTCATTGTGTAATCCACAGCTTATGGTATTACACATATTATGGTAGCCCAGTTTATGCTGAATACATTGTAATAAGTCTTTTGTCAATAATATATTTGAAAGCAACTAAAAAGAACCAAATGTAAGAGCATGTCAAAATCTCTCAAGGGACCCAAAACAATCTCAGACTCCAGAGGGTTAAGAGAAACAGGGTTCTTATGTGCCACCTGGTGGATATTCTGTGAAGCGGAACACATTAAGGTGATTGCTAAGATAGCCCCCCCAACAGACTTGCAGAATGCCGCGGCATACTGCGGCACTAATTGGTGAATGCCGCGGGAGAAGACGTGCTTTCTTAAAAGCCACATCTGTAGGTCTATTTGATCTCGGATCGTGTTCTCACCACAAACGAACCGTACCAGAGTTTGTTTGAAAGCGTACCGAGACCACCTCTTCAAGGAGGTCTCGGTACGCTTGTTTGGTGCGCACCAGAGTTCGATTGCTGCATTTACACCTGCCGAAACGAACCGCACCAAATGAGCAATGGAACTCTGGTACGATTCAACCGAACTAAACAAGGCAGGTGTGAAAGCACCCATAATGTGTTCATTATAATAAAGTGAAGAGTTTAACTTCAGAAGCCCTGTGTGTGTATCTGGTGTTTTTCTAATTTCATAGTTAAGTAATAGCCATAAAGTGTATGTTGTTTTTAAGACTTCTGGAGAGAACAACATATTACTTCAGGCTGTGAATCGGTGATCCTTGTCTTTTTTTTTTTCTAAATTTGAAATGTCCTGGAAAAGTCCTGGAAAATGATCTCCGAAACACGTTACAATCCTTCACGCTCTCAGAGATCACAAAACTCAGAACTTCTGGTAGTTCCCAGAATATCTAAGTCTACTAAAGGTGGTAGAGAGTTTTCTTATTTAGCTCCCAAACTTTGGAATAGTCTTCCTGATAGTGTTTGGGGCCCAGACACACTTTCCCAGTGTGACACTCACAAAATAAGTTTTGTTGAATTTATTATTTTTGTTTCCTTTCCTTCTATTGCAATGGTATTTGATTTTATTATTTATTTAATAGAATACTAATGAGAGATCACGAAAAAAAACACTATGATGTACTTCATCAAGTGGACACAGGGTGGCGACAATTAGCGGTGCAGATCATAATCCGTGTTACTGGAGAATGAGCAACAGTTGTCCTGCGTCGCTGATTTCTCAGGAATATTTCTGATATTTTCAGGTTAGTTACACACCTTTTATGTGACTACAGATGTTTATCAGCTAATATGAATCTCCAGTGATGTGTATTCTGTAAGTAAAAGTATGTCACGCATGTAGACAGTTGAAATTTAACGGTACGCAGTGACGAAAATGGCAGCCAATGTTTATTTTATTTGTTAATTTTGGCTCCGAAGCACTTGTGGGTTATTTCAGTGTGTGTGGAAAACAGCTATGCGTGTAGTGCAATGTTAAAAGTGTAAAAGGTTCATTTGAATGTACAACATAACACCAGTTATGGCTGCGGCGTTGTTTATTATTAACACGTTAGTTATAATGATACAGGTTCAGATCATAGAACTGGGCGCCAAGTTATGAGACATATGTGTATTATTGAAGTTTGGGTTCTTATACAGTAAATGTAATACAGTTTAACTGCAAATGGAATTTATTCTGTTGTATAAAGTGAACACTTACAAAATGGAGTTATTACAAAAATACTCTTTTGGATAAAAGGACAAAGATGTAAAGTGTTTAAAGGAAAAAGGGTAAACATGATTGATGTTAGACCAAAAATGGGATTTAAAGAGAAAATGTTTGTTTTTGGTTCATACAAATGTTTGAGTTAATGTTTGTAAAATGTGTGGGGATGCATTTATGTGAAAGTAGACCTTTTGAAGAATATAAGGCAATTGTTATCCAAATGTGGATATAACCTGTGCTTCAATACAAAGCAGACAAAAATAACAGAAAATGATTCATGATTGCAGATGCAAAGTTAAAATGAAATTGAAAATAAATATAATCCGTGTTACTGGAGAATGAGCAACCGTTGGCTGCGTCGCTGATTTCTCAGGAATATTTCTGATATTTTCAGTTTCAGGATTATCTATATATCTGCTAGTTGGGACCTAGCAGGGACCGGCTACACCTGTTTAAATGTAGATTAAAAACTCATCTCTTCTAGTCAGGCGTACACATAATACATCCCATAAAATTGTAAACTAATACATCAAACCAAATGCACATTATCATCTAGTACTTGCTAATATTATGAACAGCAGCTACATTAATCCCTCTCCACTGCTTCTCTCTTTCTACCCATCCCGAGGCATCCGGAAATTTGTACCAGCTCCGATTGTCTTCCGTGTCATGAAAATCATGGGCCTGCACTGAGATGAAGGCGACTCTGTGACGATCCTGAGGCATCTAGAGATCTACCAGCTCCAGTTAGACTCTGTTACACTAAAGAGGAGATGTGAACTCCATGTGGTCTTTTAGGACAACAACCTCCTCATCACTACAACATTTATCAGACAGTATATATATAATCACACCCCCAGTGTCACCCAGATGAGGATGAGGTTATATAATCACACCCCCAGTGACACCCAGATGTCACACCCCCAGAGGTTATATAATCACACCCCCAGTGTCACCCAGATGAGGATGAGGTTATATAATCACACCCCCAGTGTCACCCAGATGAGGATGAGGTTCCCCTTTGAGTCTGGTTCCTCTCAAGGTTTCTTCCTTTACTATCTAAGGGAGTTTTTCCTCCCCACATTCACCTGAGTCACCTCAGACTTGCTTATTGGGGATAAATACATACACATTTACACATATCTAATATTAATCTTGTATTTTGTATTATATTAATCTTTATATTATTCTTTATAACCTTTTGTTTGTTGATCTCTGTATGATCTCATTTAATAATATAGTTTATATGATAATATAATGTTTTAACATAATAGGAACAACAACATTTCAGTCTATTTCCCATTCATGTTGTGAACACTAAAGGGTTAAAAGAGAAAGTGAAAGTAAACTGCAGCAGAATAACGGACTCGCCCTTAATGCGACAACGGAATTTATTTACATTCTACAGACAACAGCGCACAGAGTGAATGTTATACATCATCAGGTGAGAAAACTGATGTTTTATTTCTTTGTCCAGATGTTTAGTTTTTTTAATCTTTCACTTTAATACGCACATACATGATTAGGATTTTTTGATTGATTTTTTTAAATTATTTTTTGTGAAACATTTAAAACATCTGACAAAAAATCTTTAAACCCTTTTTTCGACAAAAATATTGAATTGGTCAGAAATGCATTTGATGGTTAGTGCTGATGCTATCATTTGTAATGCATGCAATCTGAGGTCTTGCGCTACAAGGAAACAAAAAACTTCTTCTTATATTTCAGAAATCAATAACTGGTTTCTTGTAAACCCTCCAGCAGGTGCTGCACAGGAAGAGGAAGCAAATGCAGTCTGATGGGTCCTGAGCACACGTTCGTGAGATCGAGGCTAAAAATCTCTTCTAAGCTTTAACACGTCTTGTTTTTTTGTCAAATAATTTTAAAGCCAAAAGGTAAGAAAACCAATATACACACATCTGTAAATATAATGCTAATATTCTCATATTCTCACATATTCTTCTTGTGTAATTTCACTCCATGATTATAATTAAGATTAAAAAAAAAACTTATTTAGATTTTACATAACTGTCATTGAAACCGTTTGCTCTGGTATATTCTTGTTCTGCTTATGTACACATTAAAATGTTTCAAAATAATATTCATTAATTTTACATGAGTAACAATTTATTAAAATATAATAAAATGAAGCCTGAGCCTCATTAAGCTAAAATGTCTGTGTACTAAGCAGTAGTGTCACTTTAATTGGAAATAGCTGTGCCTTTCATTTTAAAAGCATTTACTGAAAGACAAATCTGTATCACTTACAGCTTGCGTTTAAACAATAAAAAAACCCCACAATGGGTAAATCTAATGTGAGCTACAAATGCACACAGATAATTTGCCTTATATCCACCAATCTATACACCAATTTATCATTATCAAAGTGTGAGGTGAGTCCTGATCTGCAAACTGAAACCAAGACTCATGTGATTATATTTAACTGGATTCATTTTTGTTAATCAGTAAACATCAGTTCATGTTTAGACAAAACAAACATGACATTTGTAGCTCCGAAGTGAATTGGGGCAATTTTGAGACTGTGATAAAACTGGTTTAATATACAACATTTATGAGGTTTGATGAGTTCAGTCATTTTATCCTCTCCTAATGAATTCCTAACAGGATTAAGACTGAAGTAGATGTTTGACTTTCTGAGAGAATGTCAGGGGAGTGTCAGGAAATCCCAACTACTGAAATGAGTCTACCAGAGGGACAATTTAATAATGAAAGGTAAGTCAACTAGATCTATTTACTACTTAACTTACAGTCAGTTACCGTTACAGTATAAGCAGAATAGTAAACCACCAATTCCTCTCACACATATTTAAAACTGACACCTAAAACAAAAGCCTTCCAAAACTACTATGTTAAAAATGCATATATATAAAGGACAATGTTTGTGAGAGGGGAATGCAAGGTACAGTAAAATACAATAAATACACACAACATTGTGCGTACTGTCCTGTTTATGTGATATTTCTCTCAACTTGTTAGTGGAACAGAGAAAAGGCCAGAATCTCCTGTATCCTCTGATATCCCAAGCTTTAAGGATGAACAATCAAAACCACTCCTCAAGCAATGTAAGGGTGGAACATCCTCTCAGGAAAGGTATTTATTTATTTTCCTCTTGTACAACATCATCTAATCTTCAGACAGTTTATCACACTGGAAGTTTTAACCTTATTCAAATGTGGTTTGTAAATGATCCTACAATTAACCAACTTTTTGGACATTGGTTTATTGCTCATACCTTTATACCTTTTGGTCTATTGAGACCTTTATAATATAACCAGAAATGACAGACACACAAAATGGTTACCACTAAAAGTCTTGGTACATTGTAAAACAAGCAATGTATACATGTATATATACAAAACTGTACAATGGCATGACTTCAGGGCAGGCCAAGGCAAAAATAATAAAGTGTCTAATTTTTTTTTAGCTTAGTTCCCAGAAAGAAAAGCAGCAAAATATACAGAATATAACTTACCAAACTCCAATTGTACAAAATAGAGAAAAAAGAACCCACCCCCAAAATAAATGGCAGCTACACCCTTACTGCTGGTGAACTGAGTGAACACATGGTGACAGGTTTAAGCCATTCACATCCAGTTAGAGTCTAATGTAAAAAAGTCAATAAACAGACAGCAGATATAACAATGGACCATAAATTCATGATATAAACAATAATATATAACCAGTTAAAATTACAGGGTCATCACCATGGCATAGCTCACCATGTGACATTTTCCTGAGTGTAAGGGAAGTGCAGGATAATTTATGTAGTTTTATAAAAGGAACAACTTAGTACTGGGACTTGCCTTGCCTTGTGACTTTTGCCTTTGGACAACCTGTGTAATTCAGTTATAGGGTAATATCCAAACCTGTTCCATCTCATATTCAGTTTGATACAGGTTTCACAGGTTAGGTTGGTAACACAGTATGCACTCTTGGTTAGTTCTCTAAACCTCTTAACAGAAAATAACAATACAATGTAGCAAAAATGCAACAGACAAAATAAAAATAAACAAAAGAAACATAATAATAATAATAATTATAATAATAATAATAATAATAATAATAATAATAATAATAATAATAATAATAATAATAATGTTCTTTATTAAATGTTGTCTACTACTGTAATCACCATAATGAGAATGATCATTACAGCTCTTCCTGATGCCAACAATCATTCATTGTTTTTGTGAATAATTATGGTTTATTACATACAATTGCAAAATCATACGTTTTTCTAATCTTTAAAACTGAGGAAAGACTAAATTCTCCTTTATCCAGCCAAGTCTCCTTTAAGAGTGACCAGTCTAAGCTACTCTCAGTCAACTTTGAAGATGAAACAGGCTCTCAAGAAAGGTATTGTTATTGGTCTTCCTATTTGCTCATAATAATTTTATCCTCAGACATCTTTATAAACAAACTATTATAAAAGAATTGCTAATCTAATTGTAGCAATATGTGAAAAGGTTCAGTTTTGTAGTTTTGCGTTTAATATTTTGTCCTGTAAGGGAGTTGTGATTTTAAGACTAGATGTGCTTAATGGCCAGTTTGGACATTGAACAAAAGCCATTTTTCTTGTTGATGGTGACCGGAAATAAATGAAAATATACTGGCATAGATGGAGCAGCAAAGCAGGGGGCTGTGACACCAAGGTGAATTCTGACTATTCTATCCAGCAGTAATTTCTGTGCTGTGTGAAATGTTGTCCTTCTTGACTCCCAGGCAAGCTCCTCTATACCGTCACAAAAAACAAATTTGTACAGAGGACCAGGTAAACTATGCACTCCTTTCCAGGTTGGGACCCAGCCAGTCCCAAATCTTATTGTAACAGAATATACACCTGCTAATCCGTATATAAAATGACCTGCTACCACAGGATTTGGGAGAACTGTAGGACTGTAGAAACAGAACACTTATCCAGCCTCATAGACCAAACACATGCCAAAGCTTTACCTTTAAACATCTCCAGGTATGCTTAGAGGTAGGATGCAAGAGCATCATCTAAAATATATATATATATATATATATTACACACACACACAGAGAGTACACAGGTGTAAAAAAGTGTTTGCCCCCTTCATGATTTTAATGTTTCAGATCATCATAGAAATTTAAATATTTGTCAAATATAACAAGTAAACAACCTGCAGTTGTACATGGCCCTGTGTGAAAAAGTATTTGCCCCTAAAACTAATAACTGGTCGGTCCGCCCTTTGCAGCAACAACTGCAATCAAGCGTTTGTGATAACTTGCAATGAGTCAGTTACAGCGCTGTGGAGGATTCTTGGTCCTCTCATCTTTGTAGTATTGTTGTAATTCAGCCACATTGGAGGGGTTTCGAGCATGAACCATGGTTAAGGTCCTGCTACAGCATCTCAATAGGATTCTGGTCAGGACTTTGGCTCGGCCACTCCAAAGTCTTCATTTTTTTTCTTCAGCCACTTAGAGGTGGACTTGCTGGTGTGTTTTGGATCATTGTCCTGCAGCAGAACCCAAGTTCACTTCAGCTTGAGGTCACAAACAGATGGCCTCACATTTTCCTTCAGGATATTTTGGTAGACCGCAGAATTCATGGTTCCATTTATCACAGAAAGTCTTCCAGGTCCTGAAGCAGCAAACCAGCCCCAGACCATCACACTAAACTCACAATATTTTACCGTTGCTATGAGGTTCTTTTTCTGACATGCAGTGTTCCTTTTACACCAGATGTAATGGGACACAAAACTTCCAAAAAGTTTTGTCTCGTCAGTCCACAGAGTATTTTCCCAAAAGTCTTGGGGATCATCAGATGTTTTCTGATTTTGGAACTCTGCCATGCAGGACATTTTTGCCCAGTCTCTGTCTTATGGTGGAGTCATGAACACCGACCTTAACTGAGGCAAGTGAGACCTGCAGTTCTTTGGATGTTGTTGTGGGGTCTTTTGTGGCATCTTGGATGAGTCATCGCTGCTCTTGGGGTAATTTTATTCGGCTGGCCACTCCTAGGAAGGTTCACTACTGTTCCGTGTTTTTGCCATTTGTGTATAACAGCTCTCACTGTGGTTCACTGGAGTTTCAAAGCTTTAGAAATTGCTTTATAACTTTATATATGTGCTTTATATATAATTTCTTTGGATCTTGGCATGATTTGTAGCTTTTGAGGATCTTTTTTTTTCTTCTTTGGATTTATTGGCTGGTCGCATACCTTTATGGTGCATACCGCCACCACCTGTGCTGGAGTGTGAAGTGACTTCAGTCTAGAAGTATGTCAAAAGATGTTTATATTTTATTTCTAAGACCTCTATGCTTAATGAATTTTAAAACTAACCTTACAATGTTTCCAGTTCCAAATTTTATGTTTAATAGGTTATCGATAGTAAATACTTTGCAGCCTATTCCCTGTAGCTCTCTTATTAACTTATTCCTTTCCAGATCATACTTGGGGCAGAAAACCAGCACATGTTCAACTGTTTCCTTTACTTGGCATAATTCACATAATCTCGTAACGTGTTTCCCTATGATATAAAGTGTAGAATTGAGTTTAGTATGTCCCATCCTTAGTCTTGATAAAATAACCTGATCCTCTCTACTTAAGTTTAGTGTCACATTACTTTGTCTTACGGTTTTATGTATATTATATAAATGCCTTCCCATTTTACACTCATTCCAATTCATTTGCCATTTCTGATTACAAGCTTAGTTGATGATACTTTTAATTATTGTTCAGATTTGCCTTAATCTATACAAAATATGATCAGAAATATATAAATATCAGATCTAGCTGTTTGATAAGTTAGTAGGCTTATAAGTGATGCCATAGAATCTGAACAAATCACAACTTTGTTTGGCATCACCTCTCCCACCCAACTACGTGCCATCTGAATTGCCACCAGTTCAGCAGTATATATTGAGGTCCCATCAGTTAATCTCCCATATTTTCCTATTTTAAATTCAGGAACATTTCCAGTACGACCTACTGTATCTCTGGGTTTCTTGATCCTTCTGTGTATATTGTGAGAAATCAAAAATAAACTGCTCTAATATATTCAATTGTATAGTTCTTAATATCAATATTTCCTTTTTTTAACACTCTCATGAATTAGTAAATCAACTTCCGTTTGGCTAAAAAACCACGGGAGTATTGGGGAAATAGTTGCCATTAATGAGAAAGATATGTCATCAAGCGACATTCCTGAAGCCCACTCCTTTGCTTTCCAAGCAAAACCATTTCCTGTTAAGCTTATAGTCTCCCAACTCCCCTCAGTAATTGCTTTAGTACTTTGTTCATGTTTATGCCCTTGTAAACTTATCCAGTAAGTAACAGCTAATTTTTGGCGTCTTAATTCTAATGGGTACTCTCCTGTTTCCACTTTTATTGCAGATTGGAGTTGTTTTAATTGCTCCTGTAATACATCCCAATGCTCGTGCCTGAATTAAGTCTAACCGTTTAAGCATAATTTCTGGTGTAGATCCATATATAATGCATCCATAATCCAAAACGGATCTTAAGAGAGTACAATATATGTTGATCATAGATTGTTTATCAGTTCCCCATTTCTGGCCTACTATACTGTACATCTCATTAAATTCAGTACTTTGCTTCATTTCACTTCAATATATTTTACATGAATTTTCCATGTTAATTTGGAGTCAAACCATAAACCTAAATATTTAAAATTTGATACTCTTTCTAGTGGCTGTTTTATATAAATAAAGTTTAATTTTTCTGCAATCCTCTTTTTAGTAAAAAACTTACAACACGTTTTGGATATAGAAAATCTAAATCCCCATTTCAATGACCAATTCTCTACAATCTCAATTGCTTCTTGAATTTTTTCCACTATATATTTTACGTTTCTTCCCCCTTCCACATTGCTCCATCATCTGCATACAAAGCTGTTTTAAACCCTGGATGAATTCATTCAAATACATCATTAATCATTATGTTAAATAATAAAGGACTAATGGCACTTCCCTTTGATGTTCCATTTTCTACCTTCACCATCTCAGAAACTGTATTTCCTACCTTGACTTGTATTGATCGTCCGAATAAGAAACTAAAAACCCAATTATAAAATCTTCCTTCAATTCCCATTCTTTGCAACTTTAACAGCAATCCTTCTCCCCACATCATATCCTATGCTTTTTCGATGTCAAAGTATACTGCCACTAATACCTCTTTCATTGCTAGTGCCTTTTTGACATCAGTTCTAGTCTAATTAGTGTATCTAGGGTGGATCTACCTGGTCGAAAACAATACTGATAAGGAGCCATTAATCCTTTGCTTTCCAGTTCATAATATAGTCGATTAACAATCATTTTTCCATTACTTTACAGAGGTAAGACGTCAGAGCTATCGGCCTATAATTCCCTGCTACTGTAGCATCTTTCCCTGGTTTGTGAATCGGGATTACAATTGCTTGTTTACATGATAGCGGTAATTGTCCTTCCCTCCAAATTTTGTTAAAAAGATCTAATATTACCTTAAGTATTACATCATCCATTTGTTTAATCATAGTCTAGCAGATTCTATCTTTCCCAGGAGCAGTACTTCAAACCCTCATTAAGACTCTTTTAAGTTCCCACAAATTAAAAGCAGCATCCAAAGCTGTTGTACTATTCCATCCATCCATCCATCCATCCATCCATCCATCCATCTTCTACCGCTTATCCGGGGCCGGGTCACGGGGGCAGCAGTCTAAGCAGGGATGCCCAGACTTCCCTCTCCCCAGACACTTCCTCCAGCTCTTCCGGGGGAATACCGAGGCGTTCCCAGGCCAGCCGAGAGACTTAGTACCTCCAGCGTGTCCTAGGTCTTCCCCGGGGCCTCCTCCCGGTTGGACATGCCCGGAACACCTCCCCAGGGAGGCGTCCAGGAGGCATCCGAAACAGATGCCCGAGCCACCTCAGCTGACTCCTCTCGATGTGGAGGAGCAGTGGCTCTACTCTGAGCTCCTCCCGAGTGACCGAGCTCCTCACCCTATCTCTAAGGGAGTGCCCAGCCACCCTGCGGAGGAAGCTCATTTCGGCCGCCTGTATCCAGGCTCTCGTCCTTTCAGTCATGACCCAAAGCTCATGACCATAGGTGAGGGTAGGAACGTAGATCGACCGGTAAATGGAGAGCTTCGCCTTGTGGCTCAGCTCTTTCTTCACCACAACAGATCGGTATATCGACCGCATCACTGCCGAAGATACACCAATCCGCCTGTTGATCTCCCGCTCCATCCTTCCCTCACTCCTGAACGAGACCCCAAGATACTTAAACTCCTCCACTTGAGGCAGGAGCTCTCCACCAACCTGAAGGGGGCAAGCCACCCTTTTCCGACTGAGAACCATGGCCTCGGACTTGGAGGTGCTGATTCTCATCCCTGCCGCTTCACACTCGGCTGCAAACCGTCCCAGTGCACGCTGAAGATCCTGGTTTGAGGAAGCCAGCAGGACAACATCATCTGCAAAAAGCAAAAACGAAATCCTGTGGTCCCCAAACCGGACTCCCTCCGGCCCCATACTGCGCCTAGAAATCCTGTCCATATAAGTAATGAACAGGACCGGTGACAAAGGGCAGCCCTGCCGGAGTCTAACATGCACCGGGAACAAGTCTGACTTACTGCCGGCAATGCGAACCAAACTCCTGCTCCGGTCATATAGGGACCGGACAGCCCTTAACAGAGGGCCCCGGACCCCATACTCCCAGAGCACCCCCCACAGGTCACCACAAGGGACACAGTCGAAAGCCTTCTCCAGATCCACAAAACACATGTGAACTGGTTGGGCAAACTCCCATAAACCCTCCAGCAACCTGGCGAGGGTATAGAGATGTTCCAGTGTTCCACGACCGAGACGAAACCCGCATTGTTCCTCCTGAATCCAAGGTTCGACTATCATCTCTCCAGTACCCTGGCATAGACTTTTCCAAGGAGGCTGAGGAGTGTGATCCCCCTATAGTTGGAACACACCCTCCGGTCCCCCTTCTTAAACAGAGGGACCACCACCCCAGTCTGCCAGTATAGAGGCACTGTCCCCAACCTCCACGTGATGTTGCAGAGGCATGTCAACCAAGACAGCCCCACAACATCCAGAGACTTGAGGTACTCAGGGCGGATCTCATCGACCCCCGGTGCCTTGCCACTGAGGAGTTTCTCAACTACCTCAGTGACCTCAGCTTGGGGAATCGATGAGTCCACAACTGAGCCCCCACCCTCTGCTTCCTCAGTGGAAGACATGTCGGTGGGGTTGAGGAGAACCTCGAAGTATTCCTTCCACCGTCCGAGGATGTCCCCAGTCGAAGTCAGCAGATTCCCACTCCCACTGCAAACAGTGTGAGCAGGGCACTGCTTCCCCCTCCTGAGGCACCAGACGGTTTGCCAGAATTTCTTCGAGGCCAACCGATAGTCCTTCTCCATGGCCTCACCGAACTCCTCCCAGACCCAAGTTTTTACCTCCGTAACCACCTGTGCTGAAGCTCGCTTGGCCCTTCGGTACCTATCAGCTGCCTCCGGAGTCCCCCGAGCCAAACAGGCTCGATAGGACTCCTTCTTCAGCTTGACGGCATCCCTTACCTCCGGGGTCCACCACCGGGTTCGGGGATTGCCACCACGACAGGCACCAGAGACCTTACGGCCACAGCTCTGAGCAGCCGTGTCAACAATGGAGGCGGAGAACATGGTCCACTCGGACTCAATGTCTCCAACCTCCCTCGGGATCTGGTTGAAGCTCTGCCGGAGGTGGGAGTTGCTGGCTCCAGTGCGGGGCCCCGGTTGCGCCTTACAGGGTGACGTCACGGACCTTGGTTTAACTTTACTCATAAGGGTTTTTTGAACCGCTCTTTGTCTGGCCTGTCACCCACGACCTGTTTGCCTTGGGAGACCTTACCAGGGGCAAAAAGCCCCAGACAACATAGCTCCTAGGATCAATCAGGCACGCAAACCCCTCCACCACAATAAGGTGGCGGTTCAAGGAGGGGTACTATTCCCTTTTTTATTAAAAATATCTCGATTTTGCTTTAATATTTCTTCTCTCCGTCTCTTATAATTTATTCCTAGGTTATCTAAGCTGCGTGCCTTTTGAAAGATGGAAGCAAACATTTCCACTTTATCTTCTTGGGTCACTGCTGTTTTCCCTTCATCTACTAGTACTGGTATACTCTGAGTTCTATAAACCCCAACCATTTTTTTGAGGACACCCCATACCTCTCCTATTTGGGTTTCCCTTCCTATTGTGGAGCAGAATGATTGCCAATACTTCCTTTTAGCTTGCTCTACTATCTAATAATTAGCTTTATTAGAGAGCCCGTTTCTTCTGTTAACTAATTAAAGTTATAGGTATTAAGGTTTTCCTAAGCTCTCTAAAAGGCCTTATTTGTATCTTTAACAGCTTTAGTGCATTCATCATTCCACCATGGATCAATTTTCAATCTTACTTTACCTTCTGATTTAGGAATGGATTCTTCAGCGGCGTTTATAATAATTGTAATTAATTGGTCAGAACACAAATCTATATTATCATCTAAGCTATAATTCATCATTCTATCAATGCATAACCTGTATAATTTATCCCAATCTGCTTTATCAAATCTCCATCTATTTGGCATTGTTTCATTTTGCTGATAAATTTCCAGTCCCACATTGCATAAAATTGGAAAGTGATCACTTCCCAGTTTAGATTGCTCTACTTCTTCCCAATTACATTCTAAAGCTATAGTTCCAGAGACGATTGTTATCAATAAATGACATCAAAGAGTCCCTTATATTGAATCTAGTACCCTTCCCGTTATTTAAACACACTAAACCATATTCCTCCATAAACTCTTCTACTACCCTACAATTATTATCTGTGCAAGTACTACCC
This sequence comes from Tachysurus fulvidraco, assembly GCF_022655615.1. Classification (NCBI taxonomy): domain Eukaryota; kingdom Metazoa; phylum Chordata; class Actinopteri; order Siluriformes; family Bagridae; genus Tachysurus; species Tachysurus fulvidraco. The sequence goes on from NC_062530.1 coordinate 28,664,422, forward strand.
CAAAGTGAATTATGTGCATTAAAATCCCCACACCATATCAAATTTTCCCCAACTTTGATTCTTATCATATTTAGATCATCTAAAGTTAACTGATTACAAGTATTATGAAAGTTTACCACCTTCAGTCCCCCTTCCTGAGCCCACACCTCTACAACAACACATTCCCCTAGGACATCTATTATTATTTCTCTATAAGTCACCCCATCTTTAACAAATATCCCACATCCTCCCCATTTGTTCCAATTCTATCCTTTCTAACCAATTTGTAGCCAGGAGTACTAAAGTTTAACTGTGGATGAAGCCAGGTCTCCTGAATGCATATAATGTCTGGTAAAACCGCTAGCTGGTAAACAAATCTTTTAAGTTCTTGCACATTCACAATCAAACTTCTAGCATTCCACTGTAATATTTTCATATCTTACTTTTACTTCTCTGACTACCAAAGGATCATCCTTCCCTACTGTTTCTTCAGTTTGTTCAAGTATCGTTTGAATCTGTTCCACTGACACTTCAGTAATACCAAAATGTCGAGCCGCTGCAGATAGTTCTTTTGTCTGTTTGGGCGGAACAATTAATGACTTCAGCTATAAATGCTACAAAATTAATTTTGTTTACCACAAGCAAGTTTCCATCCTCAATACATTTGTGACTGCAGGTGTCTTTAGACTGAGTTATGATATTTTCCCTCAGGTTTCCATTTATCGCTTGTACTTGCTTGACTGCTTGAGCATATGATACATTCTGTACTGTTTTGAGTTTTATTGCTTCCATTGCTTGCTTTTGGGCTTTACAGCCTATAAACGCTTCACTGTGTGACCCTCCACAATTACAACATTTAGGTCCCACCCCCTCTCCACTTTTTCCATAATCATGTTCTCCACCACATTTGCAACATCTTTTTTCCCCTTACAGACTGAAGCAACTTGCCCCAATCTTTGGCAATTGAAACATCTCAACGTTGGTCTAACAAATGGCCGTACCGTATAACATATATATCCACTTTACAATTAAAAGTTAGCACAACAGTGGTATTTCTCTCTTTTTTTTACCTTCTCTACTAGACAGCAGATGCTTCACTTCTGTCACCATTTCGTTCGCAATCTGTGCCTTTAAAACCTCATCAGATAAGGATACAGGTACCCCCATAATCACTCCTTTAAGATTATCAAGTTCTCCGGGAAAATATAACATTTGACTGCTTTACCTCCAAGCTCTTTGATCGTCAAGGCCATCTCTTGCTGCTTTTTGTCAACACAAAAAAGGAGGACATGATTGTTTGACAGATACCTTGCTGAGTTAATATTTCCAATTGAATTTTTTGATTATTTTTGTAAGTTTCATTGGGTTGTTGATGTTTTCGGCTGTTACAGAAAATGCAACCAGTACTTTGTATTCTACCTCAGTTTTCCTTACTTTGTTTATTCCTACTCTAGTATTGTTGTCATCTGACTCAGAATCTCTATTCTTCCTTTTGTTTGATAAGTCCGTAATCTGTGACCATTCCTAGGTATCAGTCACTGAAGAATCATCTTCATCATCCATACTACCTGCTTCCATCCTCTCCAGTCTCAGCACAGTTGATGCTACCCGCTTTTGCGTGTTTTACCGTCTACTTCAATTTGTCAGTCAGGTCTTATTTAAGTGATTTCTTGATTTTGAACAGGTGTGGCAGTAATCAGGCCTGGGTGTGGCTAGAGAAATTGTACACAGGTGTGATAAACCACAGTTATGTTTTAACAGTAGGGGCAAACACTTTCACACAGGGCCATGTAGGTTTAGATTTTGTTTTAATAATAAAAACCTTCATTTAAAATCTGCATGTTGTGTTTATGTGTGTTATCTTTGACCTGTATTTAAATTTGTTTGATGATCTAAAACATTAAAATGTGACAAAAGTGCACAAAAATTAAAAAGTCCCAGAAGTCCTTTCCCCAGTGTTTGTCCGTTTTGGTGTTTTTTTTTTTAAATCTATCTCTGCATTTGTGTCTGCTTTTTATCTGTGAAGACACCCCCGTTTTCTGACAATGGTGGTGCTGTTTATGATCAGTAGAGAATCATCTCCTCAAATTCTCTAGATAATTACCTGTTTCTTTTGTGTGAATAAATTGAATTTATTACATAAACTGTTTTAGAATGTATTTGACTCCTTTGTACTTTTTAGTGGAACCGAGGAAAGGCCAAATTCTCCTGTATCCGGATGCATGTCCTATAAGAGTGACCACTCCAAGCCACACTCTATCAACTTTAAAGGGGGAAGAGAATCTCAGGAAAGGTACTGTTATCTTAATCTCACTCATCAATCATAATCTAAAATTCAGAGAGTTTCCCAAATTGGAATTGGTAAAGGATTTATTGTCTGAGACAGTAAATCGGATCAGTATCTCATGACTTTGTCCCAGTCTGCAAGAAAGACAGAGTTCAATGTTTATTTTGCAGCAGCACTAGAATACATATAAATAAACTGCAATACAATCCAAAATGACAAGCCACAGACAATACAATGCAAAGGTAAAGCCTCAAATCAAAGACAGTCTGAAATAGGTATTAAATATTAAATGTGTGGCAGTGAGGGGGGTTATGAAGGGTGCAACAACAATAGTTACAAAATACAAATTAGAAAGATATCAGTTTCGACTACGCCACTTTGGGAATTTCACGCAAAGAATTAGAAAGGGACACCTATAACTGGCATACACAGTTATCACCAATTAGAGTCAGAGACATGGGTAACAATACAAAATTCTCTTTATTGACATCTTCATTAAAACAATATTAAAATAAATAAAGAAGCATTCTTCAGCCAACGAACCTCAGATCTCTTTCTTTGAACGAGTTAAGGAAAACAAACTAAAGAAGAATCAAAGATAATCAAAATTGCAAATGAAATGCCTTGAAAATAATATATTATAAAACTAAAAACAGACAAAGCAAAATGAAATAGCCACAAATGGAAAATAAACAATAAGATGAACTTGAAAACAGGTTTGGAACCAGATATGGAAACCGATCTGGAGATAGGTGTGGAAACAGACATGGAAATGGGTCTCGAGACCGATTTAGAACCACGGTTGGAAACAGGACAGCACTGCAGTCATACACAAACACGGAGCATGCCGACTGGCCTACACTACAGTAAAAAAAGTCAGTGCAACATATGCATAGCAGACACAGTAAACTGAAAAAGAAAATTTCAGAAAAAATATATTACAGTAAAAAAAGAGAGGCAAGAAAAATAATTAGGCAGCATCTGGCCACACAGCTGGGTCTGGCCACAACGCCTCGTCAACATCACAAGCAATCTTCCCTTGCCAGACATCGAGGGAAGAAGGTCAGAACACAACAGCTTTAGTGTCTTCACGCCTCGAGTGCCTTATCCATCCCTGAATTGCACCCACATCAATCTCATCACATGCCTCTTCCATGGCCTGCACAAGAGGCATGTGCACAAAGGGCTGCCAGTTGTATACCTCCCACTGCCATGCCAAAAAGAACTCTTCTATGGGGTTCAGAAATGGTGAGTATGGTGGGAGGTATTGCACAAAAAATGTTGGGTGGTCAGCAAACCAGCTTTGGACTGGGGCTGCACGAAGAAAGCTCACGTTGTCCCATACTACAATGTACCGGTTTCTTTGATGGTCTGCATCATTAATACACTCTGGTGGTATGAGAATGTTGTGAAGTCTGTCCAGAAATGTGAGAATATGGGCTGTGTTGTATGGTCCAAGGTTGGCATGACGGTGTAGGACACCATGCATGCTGGAGATGGCAGCGCACATTGTGATGTTCCCACCACGTTGGCCAGAAACATCTATAATGGCTCTGTGGCCAATGATGTTTCTCCCATTTCTTCTGGTCTTTGCTAGGTTCAACCCAGCCTCATCTATAAAGATGAACTCATGTGGGATTGCATGAGCATCCATTTCCAGTACTCCCTGAAAACAAAGAACAAAAATCAGTCAATATGGTGTTATCCAGTACATTGGGAAACGATGTTGCGTTTAGTGTACTGCAGTCAATATAGTACTTACATCCACATACAGTATGCTCGTCTGAACTCTTTGTTTCTTTGAGAGTTTCTCTCAAACGACACCTTATAAAGTTGTTTCATTCTGATTTGGTTTTGAGATTTGGCACTTGAGAATGTGAGCCAACGTGGACAGACTGACTCGTTGAATGTTGTTGAATAAGGTGTTGTCTTGGATGATGTGGCTTTGAATTTCTCGTAATCTGATTTCATTATTTTCCAAAACCAAGTTTACAATGGCAGCTTCCTGTACCCCAGTGAACATTTAGCCCCTTCCTCCACCACGGTGTCGTCTCTCAGTCCTTTAGAAAAAATAAAATAAAAAAATATATATGGCTTGGACAATACAGCCTAAATATTTTCCCCCACAGTAGAGTACATTTTACAGGAAACTTGTACAGTTCATGAATGGCTGATGTCTTACACTAAGTAAACAGGTGTCACCCAACTGATACACTATGGCATGGGGTATACTACATGTGTACTACATGATATTTTGGTTATATACCTGTTCTCCAGTCTAAAGGTCCGGATGACAGAGGCGACAGCAAAACGACTCAAGTTTGGCTGCACTCTCTGTCCAGCCTCACTCATTGTCAGCCCATGGTTGAGGACATGATCTACTAAGGTTGTTCTGATTTCATTTGAAAATGTTTGTCTTCTTTGGCCATGAACTCCTCTACCTGCTCTACCCCTACCTCTCACTCTTCCTCCCACTCTTATTCTCAACCTCCCTCTTCCTCTTCCTCTCTCTGCAATGTCTTCCATTGTTGTTGTAAAAAAAACAAAAGGTTCTCACCTGTGGTCTTTTCATAGTGCTTACATCCTGATTGAAGAGTTAATTAACCATTGAGGTGTTTGGCCAGGTGGCACATGTAATTGGCCAATTAGCTCATGTAGTGTCATTTTGAATGGCTGTGTTTTGAAATGGCAAACGTGACTTTATGTCAGATTGTTGTGTCTTATGCAGAGAACATTGTTCTGTGCTTTTAAAAAGTGCCATTTTGAAATGCAAAATGTGTGTAAAGCAGAAAATGTGTTTAGACTTTTGGAGACTTGAGAAGAAGTTTTGCTCTCTGTCTGTCAGTTTAAATAATTGTGCTGTGCATGTCATTTTAGTGTGTTAGCAATTGGAAAAAACTAATGCTGGTTCAATAGGTTACATACTTAAGATACCATGAGTTTAAAACCTTGTTCAAAGTTACAATGAAAAAGTGTCAAAAGGTGTTTTTTATTTTAATAAAAGTAAAAGAGAGGGAAAGAAGTGCTATGTAGCGAAGCAAGGTAAATATTCATAAGTAATTATAATGTGTTATAGTGACTCCTAAATATTTTAACCTAAGATGAAATTAACGGTAATGGAATTAACGTTACACTTAGTTGGTCTGTTCATCCGCCGAACAGGCCGTGTAACCTTTATTAATTCTATGAAGGAGGTATCTTCCCGGCCAAGGAAGGTTCACTCCCCTTTTACTTTACACCGTAATTTGAATTAAATTAACTTAATAGAGCATGTAGTTCAGACCAGATGTTGCAGGTACCTTAAGTTTGTGAGCGATACTCAGAGACAATCACTTGTGGCACAAAAATATGGCATTTAATGAATGAGACAAACACAACATAAAACTAACTACACAAACAAACAAAAGAAATAGAGAAAATGAAGATGAAAATAAAATAACACAAAAGAAATTAAAATTGGGGAAAGGGAGGAAGAGACTGGAAAGAAGAAATTGCAAGCTTTAAACTTCAAAATTAATCACACCCTAACTGGGAAATCGTCACCGGAAACTTAAATTCACCTTAAGACACAATACAAGGTTCATACTTAAAATACGCATCTAAATTGGTTGGTAAAGGAAACGGTTACTTGCATGTGCTCAAATAAAATACACCATTGTTTGAGAAATGAGTAACCCGATAATTTTGTGGTCATTTGGATACTAAACATGAAGGGTAATGACGGTATAAAGGCAGCGATACATTACATACACAGATCAGTATTCAAAGTGTAACTGATGTTACTACAGTGTTGTGTTCTGACACATGAATAAAATACACCCTTGTCAGGAAAGTAAGGAGTAAATAATTTTAAGTCAGGCAAGCCTTAACAGAAGAAACACATTACAACAGGGTTATAAGGATAAGAATCTTAGAGTATCTTATCTACTTGTTTTATTAGTAAAAGGAATGTCTCATTGTGAGCTAGTTGAAGTGTTTCCTGAATAAGTAGGTCTTCAATTGCCGTTTGAAAATAGCCAGTGACTCAGCTGTCTGGACCCCTAGGGGAAGTTCATTCCACCACCTTGGTGCCAGAACAGAGAAGAGTCTTGTAGTAAACTTGCCTCTTACCCTGAGAGATGGTGGAACCAGTCAAGCAGTGCTGGTAGATCAGAGGGTGCAGGGTGCAGTGCGAGGAGTGATGAGGGCTTTGAGGTAAGAGGAAGCTGGTCTGTTTTTGGCTTTGTAGGCTAGCACATGGGCGTAAATCCCGGGGGGGACGGGGGGACATGCCCCCCCACATCCGAGGATTGCCCTCCCCCAAAAAAAAATATTAAAAAAATATCGCACTCTCTATTGTGAAAAATATATGTATGTATACCTAAATAATTGTGTAAGTAGGAAAAAACCAAACGCAAAAAGTCATTTAGAAACAGTTGAGTTCCCCCTCCCCTTCCTCACAATGGTTTGACCCACTGCCTGTTTTCCCAGGTCATCTCACCTACTCCAGCTCAGTTAATGTTCAACTCCATTAAGTCGGGGATTTTATTCACTTTAAATAAGGTGATTCTCTTTAATGTAGTTGATGCAGACTCATTCATAATTTAGTTGTGGCAAAAATGCTGATTACGGATGTAATTTTCCATGAATCTGCTATATTAGCGATTAAAATATGACTTATCTGGTTAACGTTAGCTTGTTTACTTGCTTGTTGCATAGTGCACTGTAACTAACACGCCAAAGCCTTTTCCCATGCATTGTTTTATTTGGGACGTCTTGGCATAATGTTAACTTAACATTAATGGCCACAATTAGCATATTGTTTAGCTCACTCACTCACTCATTTTCTACCGCTTTATCCGAACTACCTTGGGTCACGGGGAGCCTGTGCCTATCTCAGGAGTCTTCGGGCATCGAGGCAGGATACACCCTGGACGAAGTGCCAACCCATCGCAGGGATATTGTTTAGCTGTTTAGCATATTTACTAAATGAGCACTGTGCTACATCCGAACTGACCACACTGTATTTTTTTGTATAATCAATTTCTATGGTTCATAAGTGTCTTAATTAATTTTAAATAAAATTTTAAACCTTTTTTAATTCCTTGTTTTTATTGTTGTGATTATTTTTATGATAGTTATACTTTCTTTGAATAAAAACTTTGAAAATACCCATAATGACGCGTGTCCATGCTACAATAATAATCTTTATAAGTACAATTAGACTATTATTTGTGTCCCCCCTTCAAAAATTGCTCATGGGAAATTTTATATTTATTGTCCCCCCCCCCTACTGTTAAATGAAATTTACGCCCATGGGCTAGCATCAGTGTTTAAATCTGATGCGTGCAGCTACCGAAAGCCAGTGAAGGGATTGCAGCAGTGGGGTGGTGTGGAGAACTTAGGCAGGTTGAAAACAAGCCGAGCAGCTTCATTTTGGATCAGTTGTAGAGGACGAATTGCATTCATGGGTAGAATTTCTTGATTTTGAACAGGTGTGGCAGTAATCAGGCCTGGGTGTGGCTAGAGAAATTGAACTCAGGTGTGATAAACCACAGTTATGTTTTAACAGGGGGGCAAACAATTTCACACAGGGCCATGTAGATTTGGATTTTGTTTTCCCTTATTAATAAAAACCTTCATTTAAAAACTGCATGTTGTGTTTACGTGTGTTATCTTTGACCAATATTTAAATTTGTTTGATGATCTGAAACATTAAAGTGTGACAAAAGTGCACAAAAATAAAAAAGTCCCAGAAGTCCTTTCCCCAGTGTTTGTCCGTTTTGGTGTTTCTTTTTTTTTTAATCTATCCCTGCATTTGTGTCTGTTTTTTATCTGTGAAGACACCCCCGTTTTCTGACAACGGTGGTTCTGTTTATGATCAGTAGAGAATCATCTCCTCAAATTCTCTAGATAATTACCAGTTTCTTTTGTGTGTGAATAATTTGAATTTATTACATAAACTGTTTTAGAATGTATTTGACCTTTCTGTACTTTTTAGTGGAACCGAGGAAAGGCCAAATTCTCCTTTGTCCGGATGTATGTCCTATAAGAGTGACCACTCCAAGCCACACTCTATCAACTTTAAAGGGGGAAGAGAATCTCAGGAAAGGTACTGTTATCTTAATCTCACTCATCAATCATAATCTCAAATTCAGAGAGTTTCCCAAATTGGAATTGGTAAAGTATTTATTGTCTGAGACAGTAAATCGGATCAGTATCTCATGACTTTGTCCCAGTCTGCAAGAAAGACAGAGTTCAATGTTTATTTTGCAATAGCACTAGAATGCATATAAAGAAACTGCAATACAATCCAAAATGACAAGCCACAGACAATATAATGCAGAGGTAAAGACTCAAATCAAAGACAGTCTGAAATAGGTCTTCTTCTTCTTTCGGCTTTTCCCTTCAGGGGTCGCCACAGCGAATCATCTCTCTCCGCCTATCCCTATCTTCTGCATCCCCAACACTTGTACCTTCTAGCTTCAAATCCTCATAATTACATCCGTATACCTCCCCTTTTTCCTTCCTCTTTGCCTCCTGCCTGGCAGCTCCATGTCCAAAATTCTCCTACCAATATACTCACTCAACCTCCTCTGAACATGTCCAAACCATCTTAATCTGGCCTCCCTAACTTTGTCCCCCAAACGACCAACATGAGCTTTCCCTCTGATGTACTCGTTCCTAATCCTGTCCAATCTTGTCACTCTCAAAGAGAACCTCAACATCTTCAGTTCGGCTACCTCTAGCTCTGACTCCTGTCTCTTCTTCAGTGACACTGTCTCTAAACCATACAGCATGGCCGGTCTCACCACTGTCCTGTACACCTTCCCCTTGATTCTTGCTGATATTTTCCTATCACACAGAACTCCTGACGCCTTTCTCCACCCACTCCAACCTGCCTGCACTCACTTCTTTAACTCTTTCCCACTCTCTCCATTACTCTGAACTGTTGACCCCAAGTACTTAAACTCCTGTACCTTCTTCACCTCTTCACCCTGTAACCTTACTGTTCCAATAGGTATTAAATATGAAATACCTATTAAACAGGTATTAGATTTAAAAATATACCCCAGAGTTGTAGTGTAAAGAGAAATAAAACACATTCACAGCAAGATGCAATGTACACAACAAGCATAATCAGCTGAACCAAGAAAAATATATAAAGATTTAGAAACATAGAATTTTACTAACACTTTGTGAAAAGCCACTACCTCCAGGCTGGCTCACCACTTTTTTGTAATGGGGCCTACAGTGTTACATAACATACGTGTACTCATATATTTATGACATAATATATTAATTGACTGATTCGCTGGCAATGGATTCAGAAGATACTTAGTTTGTCTAGGGAGATAGGAGTAAATACTGATTAATGACAAGAGACTGCAGTTTTTAACGACAAGATTGTGACTGTTAGAGCCAATATTGTTCACCCTTCTGCTGATACGTCTTCGTTCCCTGTGTGCTCCTCTCTTTTCAATTAGTTTGAGCCAGTGTCTCTTGCTTGTTTAAAAGACAAGATGGATTAATTTTACCAATGATGTCTTTTAAACAAGCAAGAGACACTGGATTCCTCGGTTCTTGCTAATTTTAGACCCATTTCAAAACTCCCGTTTCTTTCCAAATATTGGAAAAAGTTGTTTTTAGTCAATTATTAGCCTATCTAGACTTTTATGGCTTGCAAGAGTTGTACCAATCTGGTTTTAAATCAATTCACAGCACAGAAACGGCCCTGTTAAAAGTTTATAATGATTTATTATTGACCAGTGAGGCAGGTAACTATGCTGTTCTTATGCTTTTAGATCTTACTGCTGCGTTCGACACCATAGATCACAATATACTAATCTCTCGCCTTGAGCATTGTGTTGGTATAAAGGGTGCCGTGGTACAATGTTTTAAATCTTATCTGGGTGAAAGAACTTTCTTTGTACGTCTTGGGGAATTTGTGTCTTCTACTGCATCTCTTGTATGTGGAGTCCCTCAGGGTTCCATTCTTGTACCGATTTTATTTTCTTTATATATATTACCTTTAGGGTCCATTTTTAGGAAACATGGCATTTCATTTCACTGTTATGCAGATGACTTGCAACTCTATCTGCCTTTGAAACGGAAGGATGCAAACTCTGTAGCACCTTTGCTGAGATGTCTTGAAGATATTAAAGCTTGGATGGCCTCCAACTTCTTAAAGTTTAATGAAGATAAAACTGAAATCATTTTATTTTGACCTGGCGGTACCATTAATACTCATGATGTAGATCTGGGTGACTTAGTCATTTGTGAAGCGTGTTGTTAAAAACCTGGGGGTTTTAATGGATGGTGACTTTAAACTAGAAAAACATATTAATTTGGTAGCTAAATCGTGTTTTACTGATTTTGAGAGGGTCATCCATGCTTTTATATCATCCCGCCTGGACTATTGCAATAGTCTCTATGTAGGCATTTGTGAGGCATCTCTAACTCGCTTACAAAGGGTACAAAACGCAGCTGCACGTTTATTAACGGGGACACGCAAATGAGAACACATTACACCTATATTGGCTTCCCTTCATTGGTTGCCCGTTTATTTTAGAATTGATTTCAAGATTTTACTTTTAGTTTTTAAATCATTAAATAACATTCATCCTAAGTATCTTTCAGAGCTATTAAAGCCATATGCTCCATCCAGAGCTCTTTGGTTAACTTAAGAGGCAACTGCTTTTAGTCTCCCCTAATGCAAGATTAAAGAGCAGAGGTGACCGTGCCTTTGCAGTAGCGGCCCCCAAACTCTGGAATAATTTGCCTTTGTACATTAGGCGGCTCCTTCACTTGCTGTTTTTAAATCACACTTAAAAACATTTGTATGGTGCACCATACAACGCAGTATGAGAGTTACCTGTTAGGAGTTCTTTTTAGTGTATGTTAATAATTATTATTGTATTTATTGCATTTTTATATAGTTTTTATTATTATTATTATTATTATTATTATTATTATTATTATTATTATTATTATTTTATGCTTTTTAGTTCTATTGTTTATTTATTGTTTACTGTTTTAAAAAGGTGCTATATAAATAAACTTTGATGTGATTTGACTTTTACATCAGATGTAATGGGGCACACGCCTTCCAAAAAGTTAAACTTTTGTGTCATCAGTCCACAGAGTATTTTCCCAAAAGTCTTGGGGATCATCAGATGTTTTCTGATGTTGTAACTCTGCCATGCAGGACATTTTTGCCCAGTCTTGTTCTTATGGTGGAGTTCTGTGGATGATGTTGTGGGGACCTTTGTGGCATCTTGGATGAGTCGTCGCTGCTCTCGGGGCAATTTTGGTCAGCCTGTCACTCCTGGGAAGGTTCACCACTGTTCCATGTTTTGCCCATTTGTTGGATAATGGCTCTCACTGTGGTTCGCTGGAGTCCCAAAGTTTTAGAAATGGCTTTATAACCTTTTCCAGACTGAGAGATTTCAATAACTTTCTTTCTCATTTGTTCCTGAATTTCTTCGGATCTCTGCATGATTTGTAGCTTTTGAGGATCTTTTTGTCTACTTCACTTTGTCAGTTAGGTTTTATTTAAGTGATTTCTTGATTTTGAACAGGTTTGGCAGTAATCAGGCCTGGGTGTGGCTAGAGAAATTGTACTCAGGTGTGATAAACCACAGTTCTGTCAGGACCACTTTGTCAAATAAGAATTTATTAGATGATAGCCTATGATAACATTAGTTAGTGTTGGCGGTATGGTTCTGTTCAGGGCAGGAATCCACGCACCCGTCCGTGCACATGCATGGACTGAGCGGGGAGAGCAGCACTAGAAAATAGAATAGACACCCCATATAACAGAACCATTGATCATGCATAGAGTTTTTTTTTGCAAATAATAAAAGAATAGATGGATAAATAAATAATTAAATAATTAGACAGAGGGAGAGAGAGAGAGAGAAAATATGTGGAGATTTAAGATGTAAACTGGTACAATGGACAAGGGTTCCAGCATGGTGGAGTCGGGGTTGGAGGAGGGAGTTTAAGTTGCTGCAGTGGCAACATGCTAAAAGGCGGCTCAATGAATGGGAATTTAAATGGTCGGGTAATATGGATGACGTAACCGGATTGGTGAGCATCGTGGACTGCTGATTAACAGCTGATGCACGCTTGACGACGTGTGCCTGCCAGAACTAGCGCAAAGCTTAATTTCTGTCAGGACCACTTTGTCAAATGAGAATTTATTAGATGATAGCATACAGTTAGTGTTGGCGGTATGGTTCTGTTCGGGGCAGGAATCCACATGCCCGTCCGTGCACATGGATGAACCGAGTGGGGACAGCAGCACTAGAAAATAGAATAGACCCCCAAAACCCAAACCCTGTGCCAAAGGAAACCCCCAACATGACTGTTGCAGTAGAAGCTGGTAAGTCCAGAACTGATCAAAGATCGGAGGAGTCATCCTGGGCTGAGCAAATGTCAGCATATTTGCGACAAGCACGTTGCTGTAGTCAGTTAAAGTGAAGTGCTTTTTTTAAATTATAAAACAAGCATGTTGTATATCCGCTCAGCTATAGTGGAGGCAGCAAGGCAAGCGTCACCCTGAGCTGAGCAGATGGTGACATATTTGCAACAAGCATGTTGCTGTAGTGAGTTTAGGCCAAGTGTGCAGCATAAAGGGGGAAGCATAATACACCCCTGCGGCAGCAATGTGCAACGAGCATGTTGTATATACGCTAAGCTATATAGATAACAGGTAGGGGGAGCATACGCCCTGTAGAAGACTCAGGTTGCTCATGAAGCTTGATGTTCGAACATACTTTTGAAAGCTAGTACATCCAGGGCTAATCATGATCAGAGGAAGCATCACCCTGGGTTGAGCAGATGGCGACATATTTGCAACAAGCATGTTGCTGTAGTAAGTTGAGGCCCAGTGTGCTGCGTAAAGGGGGAGGCATAATATGCCCCGGCAGCAGCAGTATGCAACAAGCATGTTGTATAATGCTAAGCTATAGCGATAATAGGTAAGGGAAGCATGCACCCCATAGAAAACTCAGGTTGCTCATGAAGCTTGGTATTCGAACATACTTTTGAAAGCTAGTACATCCGGGGCTAATCAACAATAGGGAGAAGCGTCACCCTGGGTTGGGTAGATGGCGACATATTTGCAATGAGCATGTTGCTGAGTGAGTTGACGTAACGACTCAAATCAAAGACAGTCTGAAATAGGTTATAATATTAAATACCTATTACCTATATTTAATGCCTATTAAATAGGTATTAGATTTAAATCTAGATTTGTAAAGTTTGTCATGACAAACTTTGATGTTGGCTTTGACGATGCAAGTATTCGCAAAGGCCGGTGCTTTTTGGAAGAGAATGGACATAAGGGTCAGTGTTACTTTTGGAAGTAAGTAAACAGAAAGCTAGGGTGCCAAAACATTTGGAGGTAAATGGATATAGAATACATGTGAGGAAGTTCCCCTCATTGTTCTGAGTGTTTTGATAGGTCACATGTCTATGTTGTAAAAAGTTTTTTGATTTTGCATAATTTGTGGGCGGGGCTGCGGCACAACCGAAAGGCCAGTCGGTACACCAATTTAAACTTTTGTTCAGAGTATCACCCTAAAGGAGCTGGCAGAGTTTGGTGTAGATAGTTTGAAAGCTTGCCAAGTTATAAACCTCCAAAGTTTATAATGGAGTCTATGGGGAAAAAAGGCCATTTTGAGACTCGGTACCAGAAGTACTGGTACTCAGATCGCTTAGAAAAATAAAAGCAACAAATTTCTGACCAGGGTTTACAACATATCTGAATTTGGTGCATGATGTAGAATAGGCTTGAAAGATCTAGGAGGAGTTCCTCTTGATATTTTTTTGTCTAAGCTTAAATAGGAAAACAGAATGTTGGCTTCTACAAAGCCAACATAAATATACCCCAGAGTTGTAGTGTAAAGAGAAACTAGATTTGTAAAGTTTGTCGCAACGTCCAAAATACATGACATGACCAAAATACCCGTGGGGCAGTTCCCCTCATTGTGCTGAGTGTTTTGATATATGACACGTCCATGTTGTGCAAATTTTTAATTTTCACATGACGTCACGTGACGGCCCCACATGACGTGACCCCACATAAACTTCCCCACATGACGTGACCAGAATACCCATGGGGCAGTTCCCTTCATTGTGCTGAGTGTTTTGATATGTCACATGTCCATGTTGTGCAATTTTTCTATTTTCACATGACGTGACCAAAATACACGTGAGGCAGTTCCCTTCATTGTGCTGAGTGTTTTGATATGTCACGTTTCCATGTTGTGCAAATTTTTAATTTTCACGTGACGCCATGTGACGTGACCAGAATACCCGTGGGGCAGTTCCCCTCATTGTGCTGAGTGTTTTGATCCATCACATGTCCATTTTGTGCAAATTTTTGATTTTCACGTGACGTCACGTGACTGCCCCACATGACGTGACCCCACATGAACTGCCCCACATTACATGACCAGAATACCCATGGGGCAGTTAGGGATGGGTCATGACATGAGGGGTCATTGTGCTGAGTGTTTTGCTATGTCACATGTCCATGTTGTGCCAATTTTCAATTTTCACGCGACGTCACGTGACGTGACCAGAATACCAGGTGGGGTGCCAATACTTTTGGCAAAAAGTGGCTACTGAGGGTTTGGACATTTCATGTCAATACTGCAGTCATTATGGGATTCTACTTATTATTATACTGCATAAAACACAGAAAGAGAAGCTGTGCCTGAGCTCCGTGCACGCTATGGGATGTTCCTAAAGAACCTGTCTGAGTTCGGTGTAAATCGCTCGAAAACTTGCCGAGTTATAATCCTCGAAAGTTTATAATGGAAGTCATTGGGAAAAAAGGGCCACTTTGAGCTTCCGTACCGGGAATTCCGGAATTCCGATCACTTAGAAAAGTAATAGCAATCAAATTCAGACCAGGGTCTACGACATATCCGAATTTGGTGCATGTGGCTCGATAGGCCTAGGCCACATTTTAGTCTAAAAAGTCTGCTAAGAAAAATAATAATATTAATAATAATAATAAGCTTATAACGGAAATCAGAATGTTGGCTTCTACAAAGCCAACATTAATAAAACACATTCACAGCAAGATGCAATGTACACAACAAGCATAATCAGCTGAACCAAGAAAAATATATAAAGATTTAAAATCATAGAAACATAGAATTTTACTAACACTTTGTGAAAGGTGTTTTTACTAACACTTTGTGAAAAGCCACTACCTCCTGGCTGGCTCAACACTTTTATGTAACGGGGCCTTCAGTGTTACATAACATACGTGCACTCATATATTTATGAGATAATAGATTAATAGACTGATTCGCTGGCAATGGATTCAGAAGATACTTAGTTCATCTAGGGAGGTAGGAGTAAATACTGATTAATGACAAGAGATTGCAGGGAAAGTAAATAAGTTGTTTATAAACGTTTTTCCCTATTGTTTAGTATAGGCCTATAGTATGGTATAGTTTAGTATAAGAAAATTACAAAAAAAAACATTAAACAAAACATCAAATCAATTACATCACCTGATAAGATCAGTGACCTTTAATCACTACATTTAACAACATTTGTTACAAACAAAAACAGAGACAAAGACAATTAGATTCGGTTTCCAACTTTGATATCAGATCTTTTTTCAGTGTAATACTGGTTAGAACAGCAACAGTAGAACATCGTCCACTTAAATACAGTTCCAACTTGGGCAATTCTCAGTACTAATCAGTTCTCAGTTCCAGAGGAAGGTATTTACTTTTGTCCACTAAATGGTAGAACAGTTGAAACTCAAAGTGCTTTTAACTTTGATTGAGCAATAAACAAATCACAAGGTACTCCCTTGAATGGATAAGATGAATTTCCTCTTCTTTCCTTCTAGAATTTGACTGGGTTGAGTCACATCAATGATATTCTTAACTCCACAAAAAAGCCTGACCTGTTCAAACAGCCCGAAATGCATGAAGCATTTAGTAAACAGTCATGTTTGTCACAGGTTACCACAATCAAGTAGCTAACATAACTATAAGCATGTATATGTTCAACAATAAATTATTGTTTACATACATCCACTTTTCAGGCATATTATATCAACGAATTCTACCAATATATACTTTTGGTAAGTATTAATTTACAGTTTATTAAGTAAATAGAAAATAATTCTTCCATCATTAACAATAAAGAATTTTACTTTGTAGACACATGCGTTACAGCTACACGTGTGAGCTAGACCACTGCATGTGCAAACAGCTTAACATCAATTAATATCCCACAAAGATATCAAATACAACAATTGTAAAACCAAAATAATTTAATAAACATCTTGCTTTTACCGTTTCATCATTTAAACATTTATATTTACATTAAATGAACTCACCACGTCCAAATGGTTTGTTTCAGCAACTCAACGGAATAATTAACCCATCGAACACTTTTGAAACAAAATAAAGGCTGAATCCACTCAATCTCTTTTTGTTACGTTTAACTTGATGTATATTTAAGATGATTTTTCCTTTTTTACTCAATCACATCCACTACTAAAGTTTAGTTTTCCTCCTGTCCTCTCTTCTCTCTGCTATTGCGCAATCTGACCCCAACAATCTGTGAAGCAGGTAGGCGGAACCTATTACACACGGTCTGTTTGGTCAGAGCAACCGTTCATCATTTTTACCAGATATGAATTTTAAACAGCTTATGATTTTTATTAATTATGTTGGCTTTGTAGAAGCCAACATTCCGATTTCCGTTATAAGCTTATTATTATTATTATTATTATTATTATTATTATTATTATTATTATTATTATTAGGGGTCAAGCCCCGAAGGGGCGTAGACACCTATTGTTATTATCGGTTTTCTTCGTCTTCTTCTTCTTCTTCTTCTTCTTCTTCTTATTATTATTATTATTAGGGGTCAAGCCCCAAAGGGGCGTAGACACCTATTGTTATTGTCGGTTTTCTTCTTCTTCTTCTTCTTCTTCTTCTTCTTCTTCTTCTTATTATTATTATTCCTCTTCTTCCATTGAAGTCAATGGCAGCCCATAGAACCGTATGTAGGAAAGTTATGTAATTTGGCACACATGTATAGTCCAGTCTTAGAAGTTACTATAGCAACTTTGGTGTGTCTAGCTCAAACCCTTTAGCGCCACCAACAGTCCAAACATCCAATTATGTTCATGTTCATAACTGCTGACTGGTAAGGCCTAGAGACACAGTTCTTGCATATTTTGGATCCTTTGCTCATGGCGAATCGAATGTACCACATGACATCATTTCTGTCATGAATACCTTTCCGCCATTTTGAATTTTCCGTAATACCTACTTTTTCGAACTCCTCCTAGACCGTTTGTCCAATTTGCATGTCCTTTGGTATCTAGCATCTAGAGACACCCTAGACAAAAAGTTATCAAAAGTTTTTTGATAGACCAATGCCTTCTCGTATACCGTGGCAACATACATGGTGGCGAGCACGCCAAAACAGACGTGAGGCCGTATCTTCGCAAAACTTATGCGTGTCGACACAAAACTTGGTATATGTCATTATAGTCATGGCCTGAGGGTGTATGCAACGTTTTGTGACAGCGCCACCTAGTGGTCACGAGATTTTAAAAACAGCTATTTTCGCTTATAACTACTGCAAACTTTAGTCTAAAATCATGAAGTAGGTGTTGTTAGACTCCTTGAGGCATGCTGAGTCAAATGATACTAAATTGTTTTCGGACCGCCATTTTGTGTGATGGCGAGCACGCCAAAACCGACATGAGGCTGTATCTTCGCAAAATTTATGCGTGTTGACACGAAACTTTGTATATGTCATTATAGTCATGACCTGACGGTGCATGCAACGTTTCGTGACAGCGGCACCTATTGGACACGAGATTTTAAAATCAGCTATTTTCGCTTATAAGTACTGCAAACGTTAGTCTAAAATCATGAAGGAGGTGTTGTTAGACTCCTTGAAGCATGCAGAGTCAAATGATACCAATCCGTCGCAACATACATGGCGGCGAGCACGCCAAAACAGACGTGAGGCTGTATGTTCGCAAAACGTATGCGTGTCGACACGAAACTTGGGACATGTCATTATAGTCATGACCTGAGAGTGCATGCAATGTTTTGTGACAGCGCCACCTAGTGGCAACGAGATATTAAAAACAATGCCATATCGCTACGAAACTTGGTATGGTTCATCAGCGACATGTTCTGAGCGCATATGATCGGCTTGACCCCGGAATGGCTGTTTGCAGCTATATTTATTATTATTATTAGACAAAAAATTATTTAAAAAAATGCGGCCTAGGGCTTTCGAGCCACATGCTCCAAATTCGGATATGTCGTAGACCCTGGTCTGAAGTTTGTTGCTTCTATTTTTCTAAGCGATCGGAATTCCGGCATTCCCAGTACGGAAGCTCAAAATGGCCTTTTTTCCCATAGACTTCCATTATAAACTTTTGAGGTTTATAACTCGGCAAGTTTTCGAGCGATTTACACCGAACTCGGACAGGTTCTTTAGGACCTTACTCCGGACGAAATTTTTATTTTGGCGTTCCGACAGAATTTTCGGTTTTCCCGTAGTCGACGGTCGAACATTAATATTAAAAATTTGCACAACATGGACATGTGATATATCAAAACACTCAGCACAATGAGGGGAACTGTCCCAAGGGTATTTTGGTCACGTAACGTGACGTCACGTGTAGCCCCGCTCCCAAAACAAGCAAAATAAAAAATTTGCACAACATGCCTCCAAATGCACCGGCCTTTGCGAATACTTGCACGTCAAAGCCAACATCAAAGTTTGTCACGACAAACTTTACAAATCTAGTTATTATTATTATTCTTAGACAAAAAATTATTTAAAAAAAATGCGGCCTAGGGCTTTCGAGCCACATGCTCCAAATTCGGATATGTCGTAGACCCTGGTCTGAAGTTTGTTGCTTCTATTTTTCTAAGCGATCGGAATTCCGGCATTCCCAGTACGGAAGCTCAAAATGGCCTTTTTTCCCATAGACTTCCATTATATACTTTTGAGGTTTATAACTCGGCAAGTTTTCGAGCGATTTACACCGAACTCGGACAGGTTCTTTAGGACCTTACTCCGGACGAAATTTTTATTTTGGCGTTCCGACAGAATTTTCGGTTTTCCCGTAGTCGACGGTCGAACATTAATATTAAAAATTTGCACAACATGGACATGTGACAAGCAAATAAAAAATTTGCACAACATGGACATGTGACATATCAAAACACAAAGCACAATGAGGGGAACTGCCCCACGGGTACTCTGGTCAAGTCACGTGACGTCCCGTGAGGTCACGTGAAAATAAAAAATTTGCACAACAAATTTCTTCACCATTGTGGTATTACACCATGTAGAGTACATACTATATGTACTCATTATTGCCATTTGTGTTTTTACATTAAATTACATTTACAAGTACATAAAAGCTTGTTTCAATGTTGGTCTTTTATTCTTTTAGTCAAATTTCCTCCCCAGCTAGACAGCTAAAGCAAACACCCAGCATCGACAAAACAACAGGGGGACAATCTATGGGAAGGTATTTTTTTTCCTCTCTATTAATACTGCTATATATCAATCTAAATAAATAATCTAAATAAATAATTTGCTTATCAAAATAGTATTTATTTTTACTGCAGTGATCGTGCTGAACCTGAGGCTCCTGTGAAAATTGACAAATTAGAAAAGAAGATTACAGACTATCTCTACAACATTTTCAATGTAAGAATTAAATAATCTTGGTCAATGCTTCCCATGCTGTCAACAATCATAACCTTCATTGAAAACACTGGCGATATTTACTTTAGATGATCTGTCAAAAAAAAAATTCTGTCGCTTTTTAAGGTCAAGTTTGATAATAAAATCTAGAACAGAATGGACTGATAAAATAATGTGTTACTCAGTTGTGTAGAACAGACAATGCAGTTCGTTTAGCTTTAAAGTCCCTAAAATGGATAAAACACCAGATTAATTCTGTGTTTAAACAACACCTTAGTTATGGGAAGTAACTCATCAGCATCTCTGACTTAATGTACCTGCCTGCTGTGTTTACAACTTTCTTTTAGCTATGAAGAATCAAATGAAATATTTGAATTTTGGAAGACCTAAAATTTTGTCCATAAATGCTTCTACATTTCATTTTCTCTGTGTTTTGTGAAGGATCTTGAGAATAAAATGATTGTATTTATAAAACATGAGCTGGAGATGTTTAAGACATTTCTAAGAAAAGAAAACAAAAGATACTACAATGATGTGAGGGATGATTTGTGGAGTGTAAAAGAAGCAGCTCTTGATATGACATTGTACTTTCTGAAGTTGATGGAACACAATGACCTCGCTGATGCACTCCAGGGTAAGAGATTAACAAGACAGGCACATTAAGTTTCTTCAGAGGAGAAAATCCTTCATACAACTATACAAAATTCAACTTTTTTCTAACAATGTGTTTATACTATTTCAGAACATCTTTACTTGTTTAATGTATGTATTTATCTTTCTTGTATTTTGTATTTATATAATTAGATGCACTAATAGGAGTTCAGCAGCGTGCACTCAAATCAAACCTGTGTAAGAAGTACAAGCGTGTATGTGAAGGAATTGCAAAGCAAGGAGAGTCCAACACTCTTAACAACATCTACACAGATCTGTACATCACTGCAGGTGGAAGTGGACAAATGAATAAACATGAAGTGAGTCAAATTGAAAAGAAAAAAACTTGTGTGAAAACTGAAAGTCAAATAGAGCAGGAGGAAAAAATTGAATGCAAGAACATGTTTGGACCATCACCTGGAGAAGAAAAACCCATCAGAACTGTGGTGACACAGGGGGTCGCTGGTGTTGGAAAATCCATCTGTGTGCAGAAGATTGTTCTAGACTGGGCTGAAGGGAAAGAATATCAGGACATAAAGTTCATATTTCCACTGCCTTTCAGAGAACTGAATTTAAAAGAAAAGGAAAGATGCAGTTTGAGGGACATCATCTATCAGTTTTTCCCAAAAACTAAAGGAATGAGATTCACAGACAGGTATAAAGTCATGTTCATCTTTGATGGACTGGATGAGTGTCGACTTCCTCTAACATTCCATGAAAACCAAAAGTGTACTGATGTAACAGAGAAAGCCTCACTGGACACTATAATAACAAACCTCATTGAAGGAAACCTGCTTCCGTCTGCTCTCATCTGGATAACCACTCGACCAGCAGCAGCTGCTAAGATCCCTGCTGAACATGTGGACCGGGTCACAGAGGTGCGTGGCTTCAATGATGAACAAAAGGTGGAGTACTTCAGAAAGAAAATCTGTGATGAGAGTCTGGCCAACAGAATCATTGATCATATTAAAAGATCAAGAAGTCTCTTCATCATGTGTCATATTCCAGTCTTCTGCTGGATTTCAGCCACTGTGCTTGAAGATATTTTGGGGAGATCAGACTGTGAAGACATTCCACAGACTCTGACGGAGATGTACACATGTTTTCTGATCTTTCAGACCGTACAGGGGGACAAGAAATACAATAGAAATAATGCCTCAGACATTCCATGGGATAAAGATGGAATTCTTTCTCTGGGAAAGCTTGCCTTTAGTCACCTGGAAAAAAACAATCTGATTTTCTATGAAAAAGATCTAAAAGCCTGTGAAATTGATGTCAGTAACATAGAGGCGTACTCAGGAGTGTGCACTCAGGAGACTGACAGATTTAAATGCACATCTTTCAGCTTTGTGCATCTCAGCATTCAGGAGTTCATTGCTGCCTTGTTTACATATGTATGTGTCCGAGATGAAAAGAAGAATGTTTTTGAGCAATCAGAAGAGAATAAAGAAACAAAAGTTATTGATTTGCTCAAGGTCACAGTGGACAAAGCTTTGGAGAGTGAAACCGGACACTTTGACCTTTTCCTCCGCTTCCTTCTGGGCCTCTCAGTGGAGTCTAATCAGAAGCACATTCGAGGTCTACTGACAAACACAGGAAGCAGCTCTAACTGCCAAAAGGACATAGTTGAGTACATCAAGTTAAAGTTTGAACAAAACCCAACTCCAGAGAGATCAATCAATCTGTTCTACTGTCTGAACGAGTTAAATGATCATTCACTGGTGAAAGAGATCCAAAACCGTATGAGCTCAGGTTGTCTCTCTGAAGCTGAACTCTCACCTGCTCAGTGGTCTGCTCTGGTCTTTGTGTTGCTGACATCAGAGAAGGACCTGAAAGTGTTTGAGCTACAGAAGTTCATAAGATCAGATGAATGCTTTAAGAGACTGTTACCAGTCGCCCAGGAAGCCACAACAGTTCTGTAAGTAAAACCTGTTTCTCTTGTTTTATCCCCTTAAAGTTTGGCCTCAGGTAGATTGATGGTAGGAAACACTAATTTGCCATAAACACAATACACCTGACTCATAACTTGAAATTAACATAAGCTACTGAATTGATGAGTCCTGCTTGTTCCTGCTGTCTTGAAATCGTTTGTTAATCAATTAACTCTAAAAACATGGACAGTAATCTGGAGTCTCATTTTTGCTGCTACAGTCATGGCCAAACGTGTTGGCACCCCTAAAATTTTTCCAGAAAATTAAGTATTTCTCACAGAAAAGTATTGCAATTACAAGTTTTGCTATACACATGCTTATTTACTTTGTGTGTATTAGAACAACACAAAAAAGCTAATTTGACATAATTTCACACAAAACTCCAAAAATGGTCCGGACAAAATTATTGGCACCCTTAACTTAATATTTGGTTGCACACCCTTTGGAAAAAATAACTGAAATCAATCTCTACATATAACCATCAATTAGCTTCTTACACCTCTCAACTGGAATTTTGGACCACTCTTCCTTTGCAAACTGCTCCAGGTCTCTCATATTGGAAGATCTTTTCACAGGTGTTCAATGGGATTTAGATCTGGACTCATTGCTGGCCACTTCAGAACTCTCCAGCGTTTTGTTGACATCCATTTCTGGGTCCTTTTTGAAGTATGTTTGGGGTAATTGTCCTGCTGGAAGACCCATGATCTCGGATGCAAGCCCAACTTTCTGCCACTGGGCCTACATTGCGACCCAAATTCCCTTAGTAATCCTCAGATCCACAGTCTTTGCACCCAGTGCCAGAGGCACCAAAACAACCCCAAAACATCTTTGAACCTCCACAATATTTGACTGTAGATACTGTGTTCTTTTCTTTATAGGCCTCATTCCATTTTCAGTAAACAGTAGAATGAGGTGCTTTACCAAAAAGCTCTACCTTGGTCTCATCTGTCCACAAAATGTTTTCCCAGAAGGATTTTGGCTTACTCACGTACATTTTGGCAAGCTGAAGTCTTGCTTTTTGATGTCTCTGTGTCAGCAGTGGGGTCCTCCTGGGTTTCTTGCCATAGCGTTTCATTTCATTCAAATGTCGACTGATAGTGCTGACACTGATGCTGTAACGAAGCGGAGTCGTAAGGATCCATTTGCAGCGTTTATTTAAATAAGGCAGAACAGACAGGCAGGGTCAAGCACGGCAAACACAATGTCAGAGATAGGCAGATCGGAGGCAGGAGGTCAGGGCAGGCAGTAAAGAATCAGAGAACCAGGCAACAGAAACAGAATCAAAATAATCAGAACAGACAATCGGGAAACTCTCGGAATGACTGCAGAAGCAAGTCGAGACTTCGCACTGGTGTCAAGTTCACGTTCAGTCTTTATAGGAAGTGGTTGATGGGGAACAGGTGGTGGAGCAATCAGAGTCAGTGGTGGATTCTGGGAGGTGTAGTCTGGGAGAGCTAGTATTCTGGAGAGGCTTCTCGGTGTTGGTGTTCAGTGGGCGCCGGTGGTGCGCTGATCGTGACAGATGCACCCTGAGCCTGCAGGACAGCTTGAAATTCTTTGGAACTAGTTTGGGGCTGTTTATCCACCATACGGACTGTCGTGCGTTGCAACCTTTCATCAATTTTTTTCTTCCATCCATTTCCAGGGAGATTAGCTACAGTCATGCCATGGGTTGCAAAGTTCTTGATCATGTTGCACACTGTGGATCATATCGATCTCTGGAGATGGACTTGTAACCTTGAGATTGTTGATAAATTTTAGAAAAAATTTGGTTCTCAAATCCTCAGACAGTTCTCTTCTCCTCTGTCTGTTCTCCATGATTAGTGTGGCACAGACACACAATGCAAAGTCAACTTCTCTCCTTTTTTATCTGCTTTCAGGTGTGATTTTTATATTGCCCACATCTGTTACTTGCCCCAGGTGAGTTTAAAGGAGCATCACATGCTTGAAACAAACTTATTTATCCACAAATTTGAAAGAGTGCCAATAATTTTGTCCGGCACATTTTTGGAGTTTTGTGTGAAATTATGTCAAATTTGCTTTTTCCTCTGTTTTTGTTGTTTTGTTTCAAAACACACAAAGTAAATAAACATGTGTACAGCAAAATGTGTAATTGCAGTAATTTTCAATGAGAAATACTTAATTTTCTGGAAATATTTCAGGGGTGCCAACACTTTGGCCATTGACTCAGGGTTTTTCCAAAATTGGTCTTCGGTGGTGGCTGACCGACATGGCCATCCACACAGAGCAAAGAGTACCATAGTACCCACATGATCTGCAAGCCCAATATTGACAATAAATGTTAAATTTAAGATAAATACAAAGAAACAGTTTGTGATTTTTTTCTTATCCTATTTATTCATGAAGAAACGATCACAGTCAGGCTAGATAGTAAAAGAAAGCAATTACAACTTATTTTACGTGTAAACATCAGCGATACCAAAGTATATTTGAAATGTCAAAGGTATCACAATTTATCTATTTACAAATATCACAGCCTGCAGATGAACATTTAACTCGTCTCTTTTTATTAACACTGTAGAACCTTTTTACCTTTAAGATATCTGTAGTCGATTTCATCCTGATGCTTTTAGACGTATGCTTGCAGTATGCTTGTATGCTATGCAGTTCTCTATGTCACTCCGTCAGTAGCCTGCTTCACTCACAAAACCCAATTACAGATCAAATAAGGCTTTGGCAGGACAAAAAATTGTATTGTCAGCCGCCAAAAAATTTCAATGTAGGAAAAACCTTTTGACTGTATAGTGGGTAAAAAACTTGGCGCTTGGTAATGAGTGGTGCAACTAATGACAGATGACATAACATCATAATACCAATTTCCTTTCAGGCTCAGTGAGTGTAACATGACAGAGAGAAGCTGCTGGTCTTTACACACAGTTCTCAGCTCAGAATCCTCCAAGCTGACTGAGGTGGATCTGAGCAGTAATCCTCTGGGGGACTCAGGAGTGAAGCAGCTTTGTGCTGGACTGAAGAGTCCAAACTGTAAACTGGAGACTCTGAGGTCAGTTTTTTCATTTCTCTCAAGACATTTTAATAAATCAGTTACTTATGTATCTTCTTTACACACCAATAAATAGTCAATGAAGTGTTTGAAAGAAGAATTTCAGGTTAATGACTAGATAGAACTTACATGATCAAATAATAGAACACACATGTTTAGTTTTATTTATTTATTTAGTTTAAATAAATAAATAGATAAATAAATAAATAGGTATCATGATTGTATTCAATTATATTTTAAAAAATGTAACAAAGTAGGGGCAAAGTGACTTGACAAACATTTTAAATATTTGGCAAGTGAAATTACATTAATGTGAATCATATCAAACAGAAAATATTAGATTTCATAGTGTAACCTTCTTCATAATTAAGTAAGAAATGGCTTTTTCCTCAGACTTTCAGACTGCAGTATAACAGAGGAAGGATACATCGCTCTGTCTGAAGCTCTGAAATCATCTCACCTGATAGAGCTGGATCTCAGAGGGAACGACCCTGGAGCATCAGGAGTGAAGCTGCTCACTGATTTACTACAGGATCCAGACTGTAAACTGAACACACTGAGGTGAACATTAAGTACTGGGGTTAATTACTTCAATACAAAATGTACATTAATAGTCTTACAAAACACTAACTAAATACAATTACATTTAAAGTATACTACTAATGTAAATGTCTGTTGTTTCCTCTGTAGACTGTTAAAAAGTCCTGAAGCAGAAGAGGCCTGTGATTCCCTGACTAAAGTTCTGGGTACAAACCCCTTACTGCAGACAGAACTGGATCTGAGTGGGAAAAACTCAGTAGTGAAGCAGCTCTCTGATCTACTGAAGGATTCACACTGCAGAGCTGAGAAACTTACGTATGTAATATAATATTTATTTTACTTTAGTTATGGAAACTTATTGTCAGATAAAACGCAGTTTAAAGTGAAGATTTTCTTTCCACTGTTTCTGGTTATCTTTAGGCTAAAGGTCTGTAGTATAACAGAAGAAGGCTGTTCAGATTTGTCTTCATCTCTTTATTTAAATCCTGCACACATAAGAGAGATGGATCTGAGTGAGAATAAATTAGGAAACTCTGGAGTGCAGAAGCTTTGTGTACTGCTGCAACATCAGTCCTGTAACCTGCAGATACTGAGGTGAGCTTCTGCTTCTGCTCTTTAACATGTACATAAGAGCTTGTGACTTTACATGTAGAATACAAACACAGGCTACATGTAGAACATGTATGTCTTAAATCTTCTTGGCATTACGTACTATATAGATGCTTAAAATAATACAATGTTAAGTCTTTATCAGACATCAGAATATCATTAATACCACACAATGTTCTCTCTTTAGACTTTCAGACTGCAGTATAACAGAGGAAGGATACATCGCTGTGTCTGAAGCTCTGAAATCATCTCACCTGATAGAGCTGGATCTCAGAGGGAACGACCCTGGAGCATCAGGAGTGAAGCTGCTCACTGATTTACTACAGGATCCAGACTGTAAACTGAACACACTGAGGTGAACATTAAGTACTGGGGTTAATTACTTCAATACAAAATGTACATTAATAGTCTTACAAAACACTAACTAAATACAATTACATTTAAAGTATGCTATTAATGTAAATGTCTGTTGTTTCCTCTATAGACTGTTAAAAAGTCCTGAAGCAGAAGAGGCCTGTGATTCCCTGACTAAAGTTCTGGGTACAAACCCCTTACTGCAGACAGAACTGGATCTGAGTGGGAAAAACTCAGTAGTGAAGCAGCTCTCTGATCTACTGAAGGATTCACACTGCAGAGCTGAGAAACTTACGTATGTAATATAATATTTATTTTACTTTAGTTATGGAAACTTATTGTCAGATAAAACACAGTTTAAAGTGAAGATTTTCTTTCCACTGTTTCTGGTTATCTTTAGGCTAAAGGTCTGTAGTATAACAGAAGAAGGCTGTTCAGATTTGTCTTCATCTCTTTATTTAAATCCTGCACACATAAGAGAGATGGATCTGAGTGAGAATAAATTAGGAAACTCTGGAGTGCAGAAGCTTTGTGTACTGCTGCAACATCAGTCCTGTAACCTGCAGATACTGAGGTGAGCTTCTGCTTCTGCTCTTTAACATGTACATAAGAGCTTGTGACTTTACATGTAGAATACAAACACAGGCTACATGTAGAACATGTATGTCTTAAATCTTCTTGGCATTACGTACTATATAGATGCTTAAAATAATACAATGTTAAGTCTTTATCAGACATCAGAGTATCATTAATACCACACAATGTTCTCTCTTTAGACTTTCAGACTGCAGTATAACAGAGGAAGGATACATCGCTCTGTCTGAAGCTCTGAAATCATCTCACCTGATAGAGCTGGATCTCAGA
This sequence comes from Tachysurus fulvidraco, assembly GCF_022655615.1. Lineage (NCBI taxonomy): Eukaryota > Metazoa > Chordata > Actinopteri > Siluriformes > Bagridae > Tachysurus > Tachysurus fulvidraco. Next base: position 28,692,377 of record NC_062530.1, read on the forward strand.
GGGAACGACCCTGGAGCATCAGGAGTGAAGCTGCTCACTGATGTGAAAAATAATAGAAATTTCGAATTGAGGTGGTTCTTCTATAAACTAATACAATTAATTCAATATTAAACATAAATAAATTCTATAACCTAATAACTGATAACCTTCATAGATTCTTTGTGGGAAAAAGATTACATTTATAAGTGACTAATTTACAGTTTTTTAAATTTGAAAATCATGACATAAGTAAAAGCAGCCATTCTGTTCTCATTAATATGGTCTAATTATACTGTAAACACTAAATAAAAATGACTTTCTGCAGGTTGTTGAAGAGCTCTGCTGCACAGGAGGCCTGTACTTGGCTAAATTCCATTATAGGTACAAACGCTTTACTCCTAAAAGAGCTGGATCTGAGCAGGAATCAACCAGGAGACTCAGGAGTGAAGCAGCTCTCTGCTCTGATGGAAGACTCTCACTGTAAATTTCAGATAATTAAGTAAGTTTTCTTATATATGTTTCTCTATCAGCTGAGTTTTATTAATAACATGTTTTTAATGAGACCTGCCATTATGTAAACACCAAGTATTCACTAATGTATTTTAATTACATTTTAGTTTTCTATAATTGATGAAACAACAGAATTTATCCTGTCTTTCTCCAGAGGAACCTCATATATAGGTCTTATAGAGACACCTGGGTCCTGTTACATCCCTGAAAAGTGTTAAGTTATTAAACAGAAGTAGAAATGATCAACATGTTCGACATTTTCAGTTAAATATTAAAACAGGATTTAATCACTAAGACATAAATAAAATAAAAAAATAAAAATAAATAAAAAAGAGGAAATTATTTTTAATTCTGTTATAAATAATCACTAATGACCTCTAATGATCCAAATGATCCCAGAATACTTACTTTGGTCCACATGATAATACAATGACTTCCGTCATGTCTACAGAATGAAGACTGAGTTTGTAGCTCTGATAACATGATGTTTCATATTTAGGCTGAATAAATGTAATCTGACTGTGGAGAGCTGTTCAGCTTTAGCCAGCGCTCTGAAACTCCAGTCCTGTAGTGTGAGAGAACTGGACCTGAGTGAAAACAGTCTGCAGAATTCAGGAGTCACTCAGCTTTCTGCTGGACTGAAACATCAACACTGTAAACTGGAGACACTGAGGTAAGTTCATTACTCATAGAGTGATGACGAGCTAAGACAGATAATAAACCTCAGTAAATTTTGGTGATTAAAGTTCTTAAATACTAAAATCTTTTCTCCCTTCCTGACTTTATATTTAGGCTTAAAACATGTGGTTTAATGGAGGAAAGTTGTTCAGCTCTAGCTGAAGTTCTCAGTTCTGAATATTCCCATCTGAGAGAACTGGACCTGAGTAACAACAGTCTGCAGGATTCAGGAGTCACTCAGATTTCTGCTGGACTGAAACATCAACACTGTAAAGTGGAGACATTGAGGTAAGTTATAGAATGTAAAATTGTGGGTGGATTTTGGTATATAGACACTTATTGTGTTGAATTTGTACATTTATTGTTCCTCTGATTTCATCAGGCTTAACACATGTTCTATAACCGATGGAAGCAGTTCAGCTCTAGCTGAAGTTCTCAGTTCTGAATATTCCCATCTGAGAGAACTGGACCTGAGTTACAACAGTCTGCAGGATTCAGGAGTCACTCAGCTTTCTGCTGGACTGAAGAATCTACAGTCTGCACTCACAATACTGAGGTGAAGTAAAAGCTGAAATCATGACTAAGTCTACATTTAATAAAAAGTCACAGTGAAGCATCAAAGTATTTTTATATAGTAATTTAAATGACTATTGAATTAAAATGAAATGTGTAATTAAATTAAATGATTTGTGTGTAACTGAAAAATGTGCATATGTTGTACAGACTTTAATTGCTTTAGTTAATTGCTCCTAAATTTCTTTGTATCCACATTTTCTATGTACAAGTCCAATAAAGAGAAAAACTGACAGAATTAGAACACATTATAATTACACATGTTATAATTTAAAAAAATAGAATGTTAAATTTATGAATAATTAAATTTTGTTTTAAATGCAAGTTATATCCCAAAGTAAACATCATATTGGTGTAATTATAAGTGAACTGTTAAAGAAAGTCATAAAAATATTGAATAATCCATTTTGCTGTAATAAATGAGATCAGTTGTGTTCACTGTGCTCCTTCTGTCCCTCTGCAGACTGTGTAACTGCAGTGTAACAGATGAAGGCTGTGCTGCTTTGGCTACAGCTCTGGGAGAAAATCCCTCACATCTCTTAGAGCTGGATCTGGATGGGAATAAAGTAGGAGACAGTGGAATAAAGCAGATCTCTAATCTACTACAGAATCCAAACTGCATCCTAGAACAACTCAGGTAGGTCACTCTGATTTATTTTTGAAGTAGTTCTCATAAAAGCAGTGAATTATTGTAATATCACTTTATTAATTAAAGTCATTTATACAGGCTTCATTCAGTGACACTCTAGAGTTAACAACGTAACAATAAAAATAGATTTGTGTACAATTTTACACATCTTCATTCATCTTCTACGGCTTATCCGAACTTCTTGGGTCATCTCAGGCGTCATCGGGTATCGAGGCAGGATACACCCTGGACGGAGTGCCAACCCATCACAGGGCACACACACACACTCTCATTCACTCACACACTCACACACTACGGACAATTTTCCAGAGATGCCAATCAACCTACCATGCATGTCTTTGGACCGGGGGAGGAAACCGGAATACCCGGAGGAAACCCCCGAGGCACGGGGAGAACATGCAAACTCCACACACACAAGGTGGAGGCGGGAATCGAACCCCCAACCCTGGAGGTGTGAGGCGAACGTGCTAACCACTAAGCCACCGTGACCCCTATTGTATTCAATTATATTTAAAAAAATTAACAAAGTAGAGGAAAAGTGACTTAAACATTTGAAATATTTGGCAAAGGAAATTACATTAATGTGAATCATATTAAATACAAAATATTAGATTTCATAGTGTATCTTCTTCATAATTAATTAAGAAATGGCTTTTTTCTCAGACTCTCAGACTGCAGTATAACAGAGGAAGGATACATCGCTCTGTCTGAAGCTCTGAAATCATCTCACCTGATAGAGCTGGATCTCAGAGGGAACGACCCTGGAGCATCAGGAGTGAAGCTGCTCACTGATGTACAAAAGAATCGACATTTCAGTCTGAGGTGATTCTTCTACACTGAACTGAAAACACTGAGGTTTATATTATTAAATCTATAATCGAATAATTTATAACATACGCATAAGGACTACTTGTTAAATATGTTCCATATGTTATATCTGATGGTCATATTAGACGTCCTCTTCATAAATAATCTATTATGGACAAACTTGCTAACATACGAAAAGATTTTCAAAATGATGTCGTAGCAACACAAAATAATTAGGAATCTTAAATTCATGATGTAATATTACTGTAAAAAGGTAGTTTTGTATTTGCTTTTGTATTTTGCTACATTTCACCTGCCTTTATTCAGTGTTTGAACTTCTTTAATAATACAGACATGTACGAAATTTCAGGTTCATTAATTTGCTAAAAGTGAATTATTAAAGAACTCTAGCACTAAACTTTAACTTAAGACAAGAAAGACACCGTTAAGAAATGGTGGCTAAATTTCTTGTTTTCCTCTTGTATAAAAGCTTCTCTCTCTTTCTCTCTTTCTGCAGGTTGTTGAAAAGTTCTGCTGCACAGGAAGGTTGTGATTTCCTTTCTAGAGCTCTGGGTGTGAACCCCTTACTGCAGAGAGAACTCGATGTGAGTGAGAAAATATCTGGAGACTCGCAGGTGAAGCAGCTCTCTGCTCTTCTGGAGGATTCACACTGCAGACCAGAGAGACTCAAGTTAGTATTGATCACTTATTTATACTTAAACACTAGTGTATTCCTTTTGGAATGTAATAACTGTATATAATGTCATTAATGAAATATTTTAGTCTAATTTTAAACTGTATATTTTACATTAAACAATATAAAACTACATTTAAACAGAAGTCTTGTGTTCCTTGTTGTCTCTGTATCCAGAGTAAATAACTGCAGGATGACAAATGAAGGTTGTGCTGCTCTGGTATCAGCTCTGGGTTTAAACCCCTCACACCTGAGAGAGCTGGAGCTGAGTGGGAATAAACTGGGAGGATCAGGAATGAAGGAGCTCTGTGATGTGCTGAAGAATCAACAATTCAAACTGCTGAAACTGGGGTAAAGGCATCATTCATAATAAAATCTATAATGTCAGAAAGAGCAGAGGTCTTTAAGAAGACTTTTAGAATGTTCTGGTGAAATGTGTCGTGTTACAGTTTGTAATGACCAGATATATGTATTTTAATACCATTTATACAAACTCTATTTAATAGCCTACAACCATCAGCTGGATTAATCTTTGAATATGAACTTGAATTATTATTAAAAGTAACAGAAATCCTTCTAGAAATGTTATAAACACTGGACAGAAGCTAGCAGTTAATCTACAGATAATAAAATCCTACAGATAAATGAAGTTACAGTAACAGATTAATGTACAGTATGGAACTGTAAGATGATTACACACTACAGCAGGAATTACTGATACCACCAGCAAGAATTCTTAAAGACACAAAGCCAACAGTGAGGTATAAAGTGATACGATACTCAGACATGATCAGAGCAACATGTAGAGACAGATGCAGAAGAACAGAACAGGAGCCTGATAAGGAAACTTCACACTCTTTAAGTAGATTAAAGTAAATTAAATAGAGAACAATTATGCTGAAATTAGACAAAGTTACCTGCTCTGTCTCTCTCTCTCTCTCTCTCTCTCTCTCTCTCTCTCTCTCTCTCTCTCTCTCTCTCTCTCTCTCTCTCTCACCCCCACCCCCCATAGCTTGTATAAATGCAGTCTCACTAAAGATGACTGTACTGCTGTTGTAGCAGCTCTGAGAACAAACCCCTCACACCTCAAGGAGCTGGACCTGAGTGACAATACAATTGGAGACACAGGAGTGAAGCAGCTCTGTGATCTACTGAAGACCTCAAACTGCAGTCTGGAGAAACTGAAGTAAATTATTTTTAGTCTTTATTGAGTAAAAAAAAAGGAATGAGGGATAAAATGAAGAAATTTCTATAACAGGTTCTAAATTTACAACAGAAGACAAATACACTTTGAATTGTTTTGAATGAAAATTGATTATCTGAAATCAGTTAATATTTTTTAATAAGAAACTAAAATATATACTTTTTTTATTTAACCAGGTGAGTCAGTTTAGAACCAGTTCTCATTTACAATGACGACCTGACCAAGAGGCAACCTAAAAACTAATACAATACACAAACACATAAACACATAAACATAAGCTATAAACAATGACGTGTAAAAACAAACAAAAAAAAACTAAAAACAAGTACATTGATCGTGAGTTAGTGACTGAATTGAATATTTAAAGGTAGAAAGTGATATAAATGAACTAAGCTTAAGAGACTGCTGCAGATGATTCCAATCATATGCAGCAGAAAACTGAAAAGAGCAACGTCCAAAAGACGTACGGACTTTAGGAATGCAGAAATTAAAGAATCGGCTAGAGCACAGATTACAACTTGTACTGTAAACATTAAGAAAAGACTGTAAATACAAGGGAGTTTTACCAATAAGAGTTTTATAAATGAACAGAAATCAATGAGTTTGTCTGCGACAATGAAGAGAAGACCAATTCAATAAAGAATACAGGAGGCAATTGTGAGTATTAAATGAAGCTCCAGTCACAAAGCGGATTGCAGCGTGATAAATAACGTCCAGTTTTTGAAGCGGATCTATAAACTATATCACTATAATCTAATATTGGAAATACTGTCGTTTTTACCAAAAGCTGTTTAGAAGGATGTGTAAAAGAAGATTTGTTACGATAAAGAAAACCAATGCGAGATTTAACCTTTCTGACCAGTACATTTATGTGAGGTTGAAATGACAACTTGCTATCAAGCCAGATACCAAGGTATTTGTAGCATTCAACATAATCAAGTTCAGAACCATCCAAAGATAAAATAGGCAGATGTTCAACATGTGGTAGATTTATATGGAAAATCATGCATTTTGTTTTAGTTGTATTTAAAAGCAGATGAAGACTAGAAAAGGCATTTTGGGGACGAGTAAAACTAGCCTGCAGTAAAGACAGTGCGATGGTCAAGGAAGAATGGAATGTATAAAAGATAGTGTCATCTGCGTATAAATGTATGTGAGAATCACCTGCAGCAAGAGCAATATCATTAATATAAATATTAAAAACTGTAGGCCCCAAAATGCTTCCTTGTGGGACCCCTTTAAATAGTGGCAGGGGATCTGACCAAAACCCCTCAACCCTTATTGTTTGTGAACGATCAGAACAGTAACTCTTGAACCAGGCCAGACAACTCTAAAAGAATCCGATATCTCTTAGCCTATCCAGCAATATTTCATGGTCCACAGAGTCAAAAGCCTTTGCCAGATCAAAAAATGCAGCTACACAGTACTCCTAATAGTTCATCTAAATCCTTTAATTATAAACAGGTAATAGCCTGTAGCTTAATTAATCTGATTAAATGAATCTCCTGTGAAATGTGACCTGTGCTTCTCTTAAAAAAACTGTTGTCTACTGGCCTGTACTGAGATTATTATTAATTACAAAGCCTTCAGTGATGCTCTGTCACTGTCATGTCACTGTCTCACTGTGAAATGTCCTTTATTAATATTTTCTTTCAGAATAAATAACTGTAATCTCACACAAACACAATGTGGTGATCTGGCTAAAGCTCTGGAATCAAACTCCTCATCACCTCTGAAAGAGCTGGATCTCAGAGGGAACTACAGTGTGTCAGATTGGAACATTTTTAGTTATTTTCTATGGAATTCAAATTCTAAGTTGATTGTGAGGTGAGTTTCTGATTTAAATAATTGTAACATTTTTTTTTTTTTTACAACACTGGAAACACTTTGTACTTATTTTATTTTACTTCTTAAATAATTGATGGTGTTATGTTTGCAGGTTTTCCATCTATCCAAGACTCTCATTATTGTGATCTCTCACATGTGAATGGTTGAATGTTTGTAGGATCCTCAGTAGCTTTCTTCATGTATAAAGGTTATTTTAAGGGTTTTTCTGGTATAACAATTAGTAAGAACACAAAGTAGACTTACTGATAGCAGAGACATCCTCATCTATGCCAACTTGTTAAAGTTCTGTAAACTTAGCAATTTAGTACAAACTAAAGACAGTGTAAACCCATGATGAGAGCTGGTAGTCGGACTAATTCAACTTCAACTTTCTGAATCTGATCCCTGCAAATAAAATAGAAAAACTCTTCTGAAAACAGTTTAACAAGAGACAGAGATGTAGAAACCAGGACAAGCTCACACAAAAAAAAACACAGCTCAGAAAAGCATTTAATAGGTTGTGTGCTACAAAACTAGAAAGTTAGCTAAATAAAGTCATTTCTATATTGTTACATTTACATTACATTTATTACATCGTTAATGCTAAGGCATCACATCATTTAACATCAGCATCTTGTGGGGACAAACATCCAGAGGTCTGTTATCAGTATCATAATGAAAGGTGTTTTCTCTCTTCAGAATTTTGAGTCCTGAAGCAGAAAAGGTCTGTGATTATCTGACTAAAGTTCTGGGTACAAACCCCTTACTGCAGAGAGAACTGGATCTGAGTGGGAAAATATCTGGAGACTCTGGAGTGAAGCAGCTCTCTGTTCTACTGAAGGATCCACAGTGTAGGACTGAGAAACTCAGGTGTGTGGTCTGATTCCTCACCTGGTGTTTTTATTTGTGTTCACATTAAATCTATAAAGATATTCCACTGTACACATGATCACTCTATTGTTTCTATACCTTGGAATTATTTTTGATTGTTGATCTTTTGGGTTGTTAAAGACATTTTCTCAGTTGTGTTCTCTGTCTGCAGGCTGAATAAGAGCAGTGTTACAGACAGCGGCTGTACTGATCTAATATCAGCTCTTACTTCAAAACATTCACACCTGACAGAACTGGACCTGAGTGAGAACACACTGGGAAAATCAACAATGGATAAGATCTCTACTCTACTAAAGAAGTCATCCTGTAAGCTACAGAAGCTTGTGTAAGACATTTAATAGTACACTTTACTATATTATATATAATAAATTATATTTTTACTTCTCTATAAGTTTATATATATGATGTAGGAATAAATTAGTCAGCAACTCATTCAGGGGTAAATTTCCCCAAAACACCATACGGATCGCCGTGCCGTGCACGGCACGGAAGTCAAAATGACCACTAGGGGATGACTCAGAAACAAGCTTCATTTCAGCTTTAAAGCATCAAATCCTCTAAAAACATGAAAAAACCTATTTACCTACTAAAGTTTATACTCTCAATATTTTTTTAAGCCCACACACAAAGCATAATATGATTCACAGCATTCATACTATTAGAAAATTTTTTTGGAGAAAACTGACCTAGGTGGCGCTAGACCAGTTTTTCCCTTACCTTTAGACGCTTCCCTTTCTTCACTGGGGTAATATATTCCAAAACAAATATTCCACAAAAATCCCCAGAGGTCCAAGGAACTGGAGCCTTTTAATCCAAAACCCTTTGGTCGCCCCGCAAATATTCCATTTGTGTTCCGAAAACTGGAAACAGTAGTGCACCACCATCTTGTTTTGCCACTCTAACTTCTCATTGGGGTATTCAAAAATTGTAAATTTACATCATGTTTATAGCCCAGGCCCTAACGAATGAAACGAGCCCTCACTTGAGCCAATCGGTGCTTGTATTGCAGAGATAGATGGCTGGGAAGCCAATGATGTCATGACATAATTTTTGGGAACCCACATTTGACTGACAATTGCTGCTTCCAATAGCAATGAAATGGGCCGGGACCTCTACAGCTCTTTAGCCAATAAGGAGATGATTCCAATGATATGCAACATGCCGTGTCTTCTCTGCCAGGATCTGCGTGAAAAAGCTGCGCAGAAGAATTCTTACGTAATCCTTGACCTTTTGTCACTCTCACAGCTCAGGGTGTCAAGTTACAGGCCTGTTTTCACAGCAGACTAGTAGACAGAGAGTCTCTGCTTGTTTTAGGCCTTTCAGACTGAGCATGCAGTCTTTTAATTCAAAGTTATACAGTAAACAAGTACACAAAAACGCATGACCAGATGACCATGTGTGTAGAAAAATATTTTTATTGAAGCCATTTTTGGATCTTTTGACTTGAAATTTTTGATTTCAAGTCAAATTAATTAATCAGATTAATCAGTTTATCAGGTAAACAACCCAGGTGGAAATGAAAACCTTCCATTCTAGCCTCTGTAACTTTGTGCCAGTAATCTGACACTTGTATCTGAAACTAGAGAATCCCTTCTTTCCAATGAGACCAGGCTCGCCCCTGTGTGTCAAAGTATGTGGGAGCTGTACCACTTTAAGTTGGGTAGGTCATGTAGGCGAAAAACCTGCAATAGGGGGCGAGATCCTTAAGAGGTACAAACATGTTCCTACTACAGCATGAACATAAAAGGTACAGAGCAGCGTACAGACGGCAGAGGATTAAATAATCTTACTACATAAAATACAACACTAAATAGCCCATTTGAAAACTTGCCCCATTGATCGCCCTGATTAGGTATAAATACATCTTAGACCTGCAGATAGAAACACACATTACACTGGAGATAGATACAGCAGTTCAGCAGCTTTACAGTGAATACAGACAAGTTACCATGACCCCATGACCAGAAGAAATGATCTGTGCCTGCTATACTATAACACTCACCAGTTATGCTTTTATTTCTTTACAAATTGCTTGAGATGGACCAGGACTGGCTTGTCATTGTCAAGGTCTTCTGACAGTGATAATGAGCTGCTGCACTGGCTGGTTTGAGTGATTTCATGTGACAGACGTCCGTTATCCACAGTGTGTGGTTTAGTTCCAATGAGGGGGCATCAATAATGTAATTACTGTTACAGGTCTTGTCAGTTTTACATGATTTACAAATGAGTTCATGTACCACATGGGGTAAATAAAGAACATTCTCACAAACAAGGTAATGAGATAATTAGCATTATAAATGTTTCCTGATGATAGTGAACTTTTTGCTCCTTCTCCAGACTTTCAGACTGTAATATAACAGAGAAAGGATACACTGCTGTGGTTAAAGCTCTGAAGTCAAACCACTCATCACCCCTGATAGAGCTGGACCTCAGAGGGAACGACCCTGGAGCATCAGGAATAAAGGAGCTTAGGGATTTGATGAATGATAAAAAATGTAAAATAAAGACACTGAGGTGAGCGTTTTCACCAGTACATGTAAAATACAGCATTAATTCTGAGTTATTACTAAAGTTTCATTGTTTGAACCACTGTGTAGCATGCTGTGGTATTTTTGGCCACACTTTATTTTACATTTTTTGTAATAAAGAAACAAATTTAAAGTAAAAGTTTATGCTGAAGTAATATTGCTAATGATTAAAACTAGTTTTCCACCATGGACCAAACAATTACTGAGAACTAGCACCACATTGCTGTAAATATAAGTAGTGTTAATGTTTCTCTGTTCTTTCTCTCTACAGGGTGTTGAAAAGTCCTGAAGCACAGAAAGCTTCTGATCATCTGACTGAAGCTCTGGGTATAAACCCGATACTGCAGACGGATCTGAATCTGAGTGGGAAAATAAAAGGAGACTCAGAAGTAGAGCAGCTCTCTGTTTTACTGAAGGATCCACACTGCAGACCTGAAACACTTCAGTAAGGAATTAAATTCTACATTAATCTGTAAACTTCAGTTAGTAATGTTAATGTTGAACGGTTTGTCTTTAGGTGATCAATCATTCATCTAGTTTTCAGTCTTTTTCAGTAGTAATGAGTAGTTTGAGGAGAAAAGACGCTCCTCTGCATACAGAAGTGTTAAAGAAAAACCCTGTGATTTATTGTGTTTTCAGACTCAGTGAGTGTAATCTGACAGAGAAAGGATGTTCAGCTCTGCTCACAGCTCTCAGATCAGAACACTCCACCCTGAAGGAGCTGAATCTGAGTAAGAACAGGATTCAGGATTCAGGAGTGAAGCTGCTCTCTGAGGAACTGAAGAATAAACACTATAAACTGGAGACTCTGAGGTAACGTCTAATACACACTTCATTTATAGTGTAGATGATGATAGAGACGTGAAATACACAATATTTTGTGTCATAGTGTTGCAGTGCCTGTGGATTTCAAACACAGAGTCATGGGCAGTTTAAAAATCATCTTTTTACCCACATGCTAATCATGCTAATAAAATTAAGCTAATCTGTGAAATAATTTAGTTATTTTGAAATAACATGGACAAATGTCCCTAATGCCCCCACAGGAGGGTAAAGGGGTAAGAATATAAATGACAGACAGTCTCCTATATATTTTCATATAATCATCTGTGAATCCCAGTACATTTACAGAAGGAGTCTCCAGTATCAATAACTTTAAGACATTAAAGTCTCCACAACAAAGACTTTCTTAGTGTAAGCTGCATTTTTAACTTATTAACTTCAAGTAAAAGAAAAAAGAGAAGCCAGAACAACTGTTTATAGCTGCTATAATGTGAGTAAGAACAGGAACTTACCTGTTTTGGGGACTTTCTACAACATTAAATATCTGAAACAGAAACAAACACTTGTGAATGAGCAGCTAAAGGAAAATATTATCCATATATTACCTTGTTATTGTGGAGTATTGTGTGTAGATCAATGAGGAAAAAATGAGTTAAATCTCTTTTAAGGTGAAGCTAAAACCTACCAAAATGTGGAAAAACTTGACAAGCGCTGAGATTTTTCATCTGCACTTTATATTTATTTTTATTAAAGCAGACGTGTCAGACTGAATAGAGAAATATATATTTTAAATGATTTATATTTACTGGTATGGTCCAGTTATCAGTACTGACTTTATAATGTCTCTTTATTAGTTCAGAAAAATTCAGACATCACAAATGTGTAATTCAGAACATGTTCCCAAAGAGAACAACAACAGTAAATACAGTTAATTTATACACTGAACACTGCCACATTTATACTCCTGGTTTTTACAGAGACTTACAGACCTTTCCTACATAAACATAATACAATTGGTGTAATTTTGTGTAGACTTTCAGACTGCAGTATAACAGAGGAAGGATACACTTTTCTGGCTGAAGCTCTGAGACAGAATTCATCATCATACCTGAGAGAGCTGGATCTCAGAGGGAACGACCCTGGAGCTTCAGGAGTGAAACGTCTTACTGACAACAAAGTTATCAAACTGACACTGAGGTGATTCTATAAGCAATGATGATATATACAAATATCATATTAAACAAATATACTTTCTGTTAAAAATAACTTTTCCTTCAAACCTCTACAGGTTGTTAAAAAGTCCTGATGCAGAGGAAGCCTACACGTGTCTTACAAAAATGTTCAGTAAGAACCCCTTACTGCACACGGAGCTGGATCTGAGCACCAAAACACCAAAGAACATCAACGTGAAGCAGCTTTCAGCTCTGCTGCAGGATCCACATTACAGACTGCAGAAACTTACGTAAGAAACAGCTATAAACACACAGATCTCTGTTTTCACTCAGTTGCTCTTGTTTAGTCAGGAGTGACTGTAGCCATGCTAACTGTGTATTTACT